>NW_026608334.1:0-74727 GCF_029499605.1 Hyla sarda
AGTGACGCAAAAAATAAGCCATCATATAGAATTTTAGGTAAAAATTTTTGAGTTATGATTTTTTTAAGTTAAGGAGGAAAAATTGAAAATGAAAAAACGGAAAAAGCCCGGGTCCTTAAGGGGTTAATGGAATGAGTAACCTCGTTTTTACAGAGAATTGCAGTGACCATACAGTGTGAGAAGAAATGGTAAAATATTGTCAGAAGGTTCCTCAGTAAGATTGTAAGAAAGCTCGGCTAACATCTTAAAGGTGTACTCCGGCCCTGAGACATCTTATACCCTATCCAAAGGATAGGGGATATGATGTCTCCCCATGGGGGTCCCGCCGCTGGGGACCCCCGCAATCTTGTATTCGCCACCCACCTGTTTGAGCTGCACACAGCGGTGCCAGCTCACAAACAGCCGGGTGGCGACCACGGGCCAGAGTATGAAGACCACCCCCCCCCCCCCCCGCCTCCGTGTGATGTCACCCCCCCGCCCCCCGTATGCAAGTCTATGGAATGGGGGGGTAGAGGAGTGTACATCGGTGACAGAGGGGGGGATGGCCAAGGTGGACATGGATGACAGGAGGGACAGAGGGGTGATTAGGGTGGAGGGACAATGGTGACAGATGTAGACTGGGGGGTGGTCAGAGGGGTGGATGGGGGGGGGGGGACATGTGTTGCAGAGGAATGGACAGAGGTGGCCAAGGTGGACATGGATGACAGGATGGTGGACACGGGAGATATGGGGGTGAACAGGGATAACGGGGGAGGACAAGGATGACAAGGGGGATAAAAGAGGGGTGATAGAGGGGTGAATAGGGGGGTGGACATGTGTTACAGGGGGGTGGACAGGGAGGGGTTGACATGGGTGACAGGGATAGACAGGGGGTGGACATGGATGACAGGGGTGAGGGGGGGGGGGTGGACGGGGTTAAGAAGGGGTAACAGAGGGTACGAAAGGGTACAGTACCTTTTGCCATTTTTCTTCACTACACTGGCACAGTAATCAGGCGCAGCTTCCACCTTCCTCCCCTCTCCGGCAGGGCAGCGACTCAGGGCTCCGACAGGGCACTCACTCACTGGGACGCTGGGGGGGGGGGGAGGGGGACGCTGGGGCACGGGTCATTACACCGGCACGGTAATCCGGCAGAGCACCGCCAGTGCACTCACTCACTGGGCCGCTGGGGGGGAGGGGGATGCTGGGGCACGGGTCACTACACCGGCACGGTAATCCGGCAGAGCACCGCCAGTGCACTCACTCACTGGGACGCTGGGGGTGGGAGGGGGGTGGACGCTTGGGCACGGGTCATTACACCGGCACGGTAATCCGGCAGAGCACCGCCAGTGCACTCACTCACTGGGCCGCTGGGGGGGGGAGGGGGATGCTGGGGCACGGGGCACTACACCGGCACGGTAATCCGGCAGAGCACCGCCAGTGCACTCACTCACTGGGCCGCAGGGTGAGAGGAATGCAGGGGGTTGCGATATGTGTGCACGCACAGCAAAGCGCACACATACTTCCCTTCCCCCCTGCGGTGCCATAAATTTCAGACGCGCAGGCCAGGCTGGTGAATAAAAAAATAAAATATTTGCCGTCAAAATCCCGCGGCACCCCAGTTGGAAATCACTGCTCTAGATAGTCTGTATACGATATCCGAACCAAAGTAGCTTATGTTGTAACAAGTTACTTCCTACTCAATTGTATTGTTCTACTATAGTCAATTAACTAATAAGCTTGTAATGCTTTCTTACTAATGATATCTAATTGATATTCATTTATATATATCATTGTGTTTGTGAGGCTTCTTCCACCCTACAAAATTCTCAGTTTTTAAACATCCGTACGAAGTTCCGTCTGAAAATCAGCTGAAAACGTCAGTTACAAAATCCTATACTGTCGTTAGAAAATCCCTTCATAGTCTATGGGATTTTTCTAATAGCCGTTTTAACCCGTTATAGCCCGTTATTAAGAATGGCCGTTATTTTGTGACGGAAGATAGACACGGGAGAAATAGTTCATGAACCTGCATATCTTTATAATACCTGTCAGGGCCGCAGGCTGGGCCGTCCTCCTGCCCTGTACAGTAACACGGGCCGGACTGGCCTATTTGTCAACCAGGAAATATCCCATTTCAGCCGCTTACCCTGTGGGCCAGGCTGGATAAGAGCAAGCACCGCTACGCGCGTAATGACGCTCGGTCACGTCACGCTCCCAGAACTCAAGGGCCTACGTTCTGACGCCGGCCCTAGGTATTCTGAGAGTGTGACGTGACCGAGCATCATTACGCGTGTAGCTGTGCTTGCTCTTATCTAGGGGAAGGTGCTGCCCTGAATCCCCGGCAACTAAAAAGGTACCAGCCGGGGGTGGGGGTTGTCTAATCAGGGGGTTCTACCTACCTACTGGGGGGGGGGGGTCTAATCTGGGGGTACTACCTGCCTACTTGTGGGTTAATCTGGTGGTACTACCTGCCTACTGCGGGAGGGGGGGGGGGTTAATCTGGGGGTACTACCTGTCTACTGGGGGGGGGGTCTAATCTGAGGGTACTACCTGTCTACTGGGGGAGGGGTCTAATTTGGGGGTACTACCTGTCTACTGGGGGGGGTGTAATTTGGGGCTACTACCTGTCTAATGGGGGGGTCTAATTTGGGGGTACTACCTGCCTAATGATACATTTTCATAATTTTTCATAATTAATATTTTTATGACCATATTTCATAATTTTAACCCCTTAAGGACCGAGGTGATTTTGGCCTTAACCTCTTCAGGACATAGGGCGTATGGATACGCCCTGCATCCCGAGTCCTTAAGGACCGAGGGCGTATCCATAAGCCCGTGGGAATTCCGGCCCCCACCGCTAGCCGGTTGGGGACCGGAGACGGATGCCTGCTGAAATCGTTCAGCAGGCATCCCGGCATATCGCCCAGGGGGGTCATTATGCCCCCCTATGTCGGCGATCGCCGCAGATCGCTGGACAATTCAGTCCAGCGATCTGCGGCGATTCCGGGTCAATCGGGTCTCCAGTGACCCGATGACCCGGAATTACTGGCTGTTCGGGGCCGTCTCTGACGGCCCCGAACAGCCAGAGCCTGCAGGGGTGAGGTGGCACTGGTGCCACCTCACGATCGCCCTGATTCGTCGGCCGGATTACCGGCCGACCAATCAGGGCGCCTGCTGCGGGTGTCACTCCCGCACCCGCTCCGCCCCTCTTCTGGAGGACCTCTTCCCCGGGTGCTGGGGACCCCGATCCCCGGCGTTAATGTTGGGATCGTGGCCCCAGGAGCAGCGGCGGCGGCGGGACTGACCTGCAGCGTCTGGATCGTTGGAGGTGAGTGACAGCCTCCTGCTGTTGCTTAGCAACAGCTCCCAGCCTGCAAAAAGGGCATGCTGGGAGCTGTAGTTATGCAACAGCAGGAGGCAGACCACCACAACTCCCAGCATTCCCTTATGGGCATGCTGGGACTTATGGTTTTGCAACAGCTGGAGGCACATTCTTTCTATGGAAAAGTGTACCTTCAGCTGTTGTATAACTACAACTCCCAGCTTGCACAAACAGCTAAAGTGCATGCTGGGAGTTGTAGTGGTGCATCTGCTGGTTGCATAACTACAACTCCCAGCATGCCCGTTGGCTGTCGGTGACTGCTGAGAGTTGTAGTTTTGCAACAGCTGAAGGCACACTGGTTGGGAAACTCAGAGTTTTTTTTTACCTAACTCAGTGTTTCACGACCGGTGTGCCTCCAGCTGTTGCAAACTACAACTCTCAGCAGTCACCGTACACCATGCACCGTACATGCTGGGAGTTGTAGTTTTGCAACAGCTGGAGGCACACTGGTTGTGAAACACTGAGTTAGGTCACAAACTCAGTGATACATAACCAGTGTGCCTACAGTTGTTGCAAAACTGCAACTCTCAGCAGTCACCAACAGCCAACGGGCATGCTGGGAGTTGTAGTTATGCAACAGCTGGATGTCTCCCCAATGTGAACGTACAGGGTACACTCACATGGGCGGAGGATTACAGTAAGTATCTGGCTGCAAATTTGAGCTGCCGCAAACTTTCTGCTGCAGCTCAAATTGCCAGCGAGAAACTACTGTGAACCCCCGCCCGTGCGACTGTACCCTAAAAACACTACACTACACTAACACAAAAAATAAAATAAAAAGTAAAAAACACTACATATACACATCCCCCTACACATCCCCCCTCCCCAATAAAAATGAAAAACGTCTGGTACGCCACTGTTTCCAGAACGGAGCCTCCAGCTGTTGCAAAACAACTACCAGTATTGTCGGACAGCCGTTGACTGTCCAGGCATGCTGGGAGTTTTGCAACAGCTGGAGGCACCCTGTTTGGGAATCACTGGCGTAGAATACCCCTATGTCCACCCCTATGCAATCCCTAATTTAGGCCTCAAATGCGCATGGCGCTCTCACTTTGGAGGCCTGTCGTATTTCAAGGCAACAGTTTAGGGTCACATATGGGGTATCGCCGTACTCGGGAGAAATTGTGTTACAAATTTTGGGGGGTATTTTCTGCTTTTACCCTTTTTAAAAATGTAACATTTTTGGGAAAACAAGCATTTTAGGTAAAAAAAAAATTTTTTTTTTACATATGCAAAAGTTGTGAAACACCAGTGGGGTATAAAGGTTCACTTAACCCCTTGTTATGTTCCCCGAGGGGTCTAGTTTCCAAAATGGTATGCCATGTGTTTGTTTTTTTGCTGTCCTGGCACCATAGGGGCTTCCTAAATGCGGCATGCCCACAGAGAAAAATTTGCGTTCAAAAAGCCAAATGTGACTCCTTTTCTTCCGAGACCTGTAGTGCGCCAGCAGAGCACTTTTCACCCCCATATGGGGTGTTTTCTGAATCGGGAGAAATTGGGCTTCAAACTTTTAGGGGTATTTTCTGCTATTACCCTTTTTAAAAATAAATTTTTTGGGGGAAAACAAGCATTTTAGGTAAAATTTTTTTTTTTTTTTTTTACATTTGCAAAAGTCGTGAAACACCTGTGGGGTATTAAGGTTCACTTTATCCCATGTTACATTCCCCGAGGGGTCTAGTTTCCAAAATGGTATGCCATGTGTTTTTTTTTTGCTGTTCTGGCACCATAAGGGCTTCCTAAAGGTAACATGCCCCCCAAAAACCATTTCAGAAAAACGTACTCTCCAAAATCCCCTTGTCGCTCCTTCCCTTCTGAGCCCTCTACTGCGCCCGCCGAACACTTAGACATATGAGGTATGTGCTTACTCGAGAGAAATTGGGCTACAAATACAAGTAAAAATGTTGTCCTTTTACCCCTTGTAAAAATTCAAAAATTGGGTCTACAAGAACATGTGAGTGTAAAAAATGAAGATTGTGAATTTTCTCCTTCACTTTGCTGCTATTCGTGTGAAACACCTAAAGGGTTAAAACACTGACTGAATGTCATTTTGAATACTTTGGGGGGTGTAGTTTTTATAATGGGGTCATTTATGGGGTATTTCTAATATGAAGACCCTTCAAATCCACTTCAAACCTGAACTGGTCCCTGAAAAATACTGAGTTTGAAAATTTTGTGAAAAATCGGAAAATTGCTGCTGACCGTTGAAGCCCTCTGGTGTCTTCCAAAAGTAAAAACATGTCAATTTTATGATGCAAACATAAAGTAGACATATTGTATATGTGAACCAAAAAAAAATGTATTCGTAATATCCATTTTCCTTACAAGCAGAGAGCTTCAAAGTTAGAAAAATGCAAAATTTTCAAATTTTTCATCAAATTTACGGATTTTTCACCAAGAAATGATGCAAGTATCGACAAAAATTTACCACTATGTTAAAGTAGAATATGTCACGAAAAAACAATCTCGGAATCAGAATGATAACTAAAAGCATTCCAGAGTTATTAATGTTTAAAGTGACAGTGGTCAGATGTGCAAAAAACGCTCCGGTCCTTGAGGCCAAAATGGGCTCCGTCCTGAAGGGGTTAAGGACCAGAGCATTTTTTGCAGATCTGACCACTGTCACTTTAACCCCTTAAGGACTCAGCATTTTTCCGTTTTTGCATTTTCATTTTTTCCTCATCACCTTCTAAAAATCATAACACTTTCAATTTTGCACCTATTCAATTTTTTGTGCCACCAATTCTACTATGCAGTGACATTAGTTATGTTACCAAAAAATCCACGGCGAAACGGCGAAATCATTGTGCGACAAAATTGAAGAAAAAATTTCCTTTTGTATATTTTGGGGGCTTCCATTTCTACGCAGTGCATTTTTTGGTAAAAATAACACATCATTTTTATTCTGTAGGTCCATACGGTTAAAATGATACCCTACTTATATAGGTTGGATATTGTATTACTTCGGAAAAAAATCATAACTACATCATGCAGGAAAATTTATATGTTAAAAATTCTCATCTTCTAACCCCTATAACTTTTTTAGTTTTCTGCATACAGGCCGGTATGAGGACTCATTTTTTGCGCCGTGTTCTGAAGTTTTTATCGGTACCATGTTTGTATTGATCGGACTTTTTGATCGCTTTTTATTCATTTTTTCATGATATAAGAAGTGACCAAAAATACACTATTTTGGACTTTGGAATATTTTTTGCGTGTAAGCCATTGAACGAGCGATTTAATTAACAATATATTTTTATAGTTCGGACATTTTCGCACGCAGCGATACCACATATGTTTATTTCGTTTTTTTTTATGGGAAAAGGGGTCAAACTTTTATTAGGGAAGGAGTTAAAGGGGTACTCTGGTGAAAACCTTTTTTCTTTTAAATCAACTGGTGGCAGAAAGTTAAACATATTTGTAAATTACTACTTTTAAATTTTTTTTAATCCTTCCTGTACTTCCTGATGACATCACGAGCACAGTTCTCTCTGCTGACGTTATTATAATAATAATAACACTTTATTTATTGTTGTCCTTAGTGGGATTTGAATCCAAGTCTCCAGCACTGCAAGGCAGCATGGTTGCTAAAACGGACACAGATGTCAGCAGAGAGCACTGTCTTCATGATGTCATCAGTGTTCCAAAAAAAAGGAATTTCCTCTGTAGCATTCAGCAGCTAATAAGTACTGGAAGGATTAAGATTTTTTTAATAGAAGTAATTTACAAATATGTTTAACTTTCTGCCACCAGTTGATTTAAAAGAAAAAAGGTTTTCACCAGAGTACCCCTTTTAAATGACCTTTGTTAACTTCTTTTTTTCACTTTTTTTTTTTTACAGTGTTATAGCTCCCATAGGGACCTATAACAATGCACACACTGATCTCCTATGCAGATCCCTGCAAAGCCATAGCTTTGCACGGATCAGTCAGATAGGGGCTCGATTGCTCAAGCCTGTAGCTCAGGCTTGGAGCAATCAATCGACGATCGGACGCCGCGGAGAGAGGTAAGGAGACCTCCGCCTGCGTCCCAGC
This sequence comes from Hyla sarda, assembly GCF_029499605.1. Classification (NCBI taxonomy): domain Eukaryota; kingdom Metazoa; phylum Chordata; class Amphibia; order Anura; family Hylidae; genus Hyla; species Hyla sarda. Next base: position 7,396 of record NW_026608334.1, read on the forward strand.
TGATCGGAACATAGCAATTTTATCGCGATGTCCCGATCAGCCCTAGTGTGCTGCCGGGAAGCGTTTACTTTAATTTTCAGACGCGGCTTCAATTTTGATCGCCGCGTCTGAAGGGTTAACAGCGTGTGGCACAACGATCGATGCTGCGCGCTGTTAGCCCAGGGTCCCGGCTATGATTAGCAGCCGGGACCGACACGGTGTGACCCCGTTTTTCACACCGGGCTACGCCCTGAGTCCTTAAGAGGTTAAGCATTAATTACTCTGGGATGCTTGTACTTATGAATTTGATTCAGAGATTGTTTTTTCGTGACAAATTCAACTTTATCCTAGTTGTAAATTTTTGTCGATTCTTGCATCATTTCTTTGTGAAAAATTCAAAAATTTTATGAAAAATTAGAAAAGTTTGCATTTTTCTAACTTTGAAGCTCTCTGCTTGTAAGGAAAATAGGCATCTCAAATAAATTATATATTGATTCACATATACAATATGTCTACTTTATGTTTGCATCATACGGGAGATATCTTTATATTATTATATTATATACAATATAATATGTTTTCATCATAAAGTTGACATGTTTTTACTTTGGAAGACATGAGACGGCTTCAGAGTTCAGCATCAATTTTCCAGTTTTTCACAAAATTTTCAAAATCGGAATTTTTCACAGACCATGTCAGTTTTGAAGTGGATATGAAGGGTCTTCATATTAGAAATACCCCACAAATGACCCCATTATAAAAACTGCACCCCTCTAAGTATTCAAAATGACATTCAGAATGTTTGTTTACCCTTTAGGTGTTTCACAGGAATAGCAGCAAAGTGAAGGAGAAAATTAAAAATCTCAATTTTTTACACTAACCTGTTCTTGTAGACCCAGTGTTTGAATTTTGACAAGGGGTAAAAGGAGAGAAATCCCCCCAAATGTGTAACCCAATTTCTCTCGAGTAAGGAAATACCTCATATGTGTATGTCAAGTGTTCGGAGGGCGCAGTAGAGGGCTCAGAAGGGAAGGAGCGACAATGGGTTTTTGCAGAGTGAGTTTTTCTGAAAGGATTTTTGGGGGGCATGTCACATTTAGGAAGCCCCTATGGTGCCAGAACAGCTGAAAAGCCCCCACATGGCATACTATTTTGGAAACTACACCCCTCAAGGTACATAATAAGGGCAGGGGTTTATGTAACAAGGGCAGGGGTTTACAGCAAGGAAACTTGCTGTAAACACCTGCCCATGTGAATGTACATTCACATGGGGGACGGGCAAAACTACAACTCCCAGCATGCCCTTTGGCTGTCCGATCATGCTGGGGGTTGTAGTTATGCAACAGCTGGAGGCACACTGGTTGCAAAACACAGTTTGTTACTTAACTCAGTGTTTCGCAACCCATGTGTCTCCAGCTGTTGCTAAACTACAACTCCCAGCATGCATGGTCTGTCAGTGCATGCTGGGAGTTATAGTTTTGCAACAGCTGGAGGCAAACAGGTTGGGAAACACTGAGTTAGGAAACAGACAATGCTTCCCAACTAGTGTGCCTCCAGTTGTTGCAAAACTACAACTCCAAGCATGCCCAGACAGTCTAGGCATGCTGAAAGTTGTAGTTCTGTAACATCTGGAAGAGCACAGATTGGAGACCAGTGCACAGTGGTCTCCAAACTGTGGCCCTCCAGATGTTGCAAAACTACAACTCCAAGCATGCCCAGACAGCCAAAGGCTGGGCATGCTGTGAGTTGTAGTTTTAAAACTCCTAGAAGCAACAGTGAAGATCACATTACAGCGATCTTCACTGCTGCATCTGATGCCACAGCTGCCTCCTCCACTTGTGCCTGCCGCCGGCCCCAGGTATGTGCCGTGGGCCACCCCATCACCCCCCCCCCCCCCCCCCCACAGCACTCATCATCCCCCGCTCTGCCCGACTTCCAGGAACGGGCAGAATGAGGGAAATGAACTTTAAACCCCCCCCCCCCAGTCAGCTGAGACACCCCCCCCCAGTCAGCTGACACACTGTGATTGGTCCACAGGGACCAATCACAGGGATTGCTGACTAGGACCATCCACAGATGGTCCTGGGGGAGGCTTGCAGAAGTTGTCTCCTGCTGGTAACAGCGGGACTTCTGCCAGCTAACCCATGCGATGCCGCGCATCGCCGGGTTAACTGAATGCCTTTTATAAACGGCGGAATGCGCGAAGGACCTGCCCAATCGGCCGTTTATATAAGGCATTCTGTGGGAAGGGGTTAGTTGAGTTATTACCGTACGACAAAGTGCTCCACCAATCAGAGGCTGAGCAGTGCTATTGGCTGTCTGGGCATGCTGGGAGTTGTAGTTATGTGAAACCATATTCAACTGCGGCTCTTCATACATTTGGGGCACCTTACTCCGAGATATTTTTGTTTCTCACTGACATATAAAACACTGATTTATAATAAATTCCCTACTTTGTCTATTATGACAATAATTACAACTATTGGAATATTTGTCTAATAAAAATGTTTATTCATCTTTTCCAGTGTTCATACATACAGGTTGGTGGTGAATACCCATAGTATACTGGCGATGATGGTAATGACACCTTTAATCTCGGGGATATTGACAATTAGGATGGCAACGGTGACCCGTCCCAGGAACTGTCTGACCGAGTTAATATAGTCCATCGGTCCGGTGATGCTGGTCACTATCCCCCTTGGCATAACCCACGTCAGAAGCTGGAGTGTGATGGCGATCCAGGTGAGCCTGTCACTGAAGAAGCCGATCCAGCTGATGGCGGTGGGGTTACAGATCACGTAAAGAAGCTCTATAGTGCTGTTGGTGGTAATCCAGGTCACAAACTCATTGACTGGGTTCATCCAGGCAAGCAGGGAGCTGCTGGTGATGGTGGGGATCCAGAAGATCAAGTCAGTGGTGGTGTCTATCCAGGACAGCAGGTCACTGATGATAGTAGCAAACGAGATCAGGTCGTCAACAGCATCTATGAACCGGTCCAGCAGGTTGTTATCGATGGGAATATAGCATAGCAGGCAGATGATCATGTCACCATAAGTGCTGATCCAGCCAAGATAGTTTTTGATGATGGCCGCCCCGCTCTGCAGGTTGTTGGTAATGGAATCCCAGTTGATCGCGTCGTTGCTGGCAGTGGTGTCATTACTCCCCAGGACAGGGGTGATCTTTCTGATCCTGGTCCTGGTCCAGATGGGACACTTCATGTCGCTGCTGGCAGAGGTTTGATTACTCACCAGGACAGGGGTGATCTTTCTGATCCTGGTCCTCGTCCAGATGGGACACTTCATGTCGCTGCTGGTAGTATTCAAGCTGGGCAGATCTCTGATGGTATCGTTCTGCCCTTGCAGGTGGCTGGAGGTGATATTCCGGCTCGGTTGGTTGCTGGTGATTTCAAACCAGAAACTCGGGCCGGTGGTGAAGAGGGAACCCAGGAGGATGGTAACTGTCCAGCACATGCTACAGGCCAAATTGACCTCATCCCTGCTGATGTGGTCCCCTCGAATCATGATAAAATAAAATAAAAAGCGCAAGGAAACAATATAGAAACACTAGTGCTCGCTAGATTGCAGTCCTCAGAGTAAGGCCTCTGGGGCTCTGCACCTCTTTTTCCAGCTATCACCATTTGTGAAGTCACATGTGTGATGTCATACGGAATGTCACTGCTCTGAGGACAGGTGTAAACATGGACATTTACATCCATTTGTTTTATAGGGTGAAATAAGCTTTTTATTATTAAATAAAGGTATAGAAAACTCGGGGTATAGGGTGTTTTTTTTTTGGGGGGGGGCGGTGACTTTATACGGAGGACTGGGTATTTGGGTGGGAACGAACATCACTTTATAACATAGACAAACAAATATAATATAATATACAAATATAAATACAAATATTAATAAAATTCTGACAAAAAGTCCAATGTTATCTACAGATTTGGGTAGTCTGGCAGGAGGATTCCTCATTTTTGAGAATAGGAGGAGGAGGAAAGTGATGGTGGGGGAAGAATACACAGCTCCCGAATTGATCAGAACACTACAGCTCTGCTTCATTGGGAGTAGTCACCAGCACCCCAACCACCATGTTTCTTTTTTTCCCCTATATATTGCAACTTATTCCTTCTGCATATATACCTACAAACGCCAAAAGCGTAACCCCGACACCAAATAAAGTACAAATCGATGTATGAAAATGTATATTTTTTTTATTAATAAAAGAACATGATTCTAAAAATGTACATAATAGACTAAATAAAATAAATATATATCAATATATGTTAAAACATTTGGCTGCAAATAATGGCTACAGGTTCGGAATTTATATAATAGTGACCCAATAGAAAAGGAATAACACACCTGTCCAAATAGTAAGCCGCTGGGTCGGAAGTGACGTTGGACACCGCAGCACTCGTGTGATGGAGCACGCAACGCGCATTCACATTATAGAGTGGGTTCGGCAACGAAAACATGGCCACAGTCACTCATACTGCGCATGCGTGCACAAAAAAATTCTAGGGGGAAAGACAGATCGCTGCTAATGGAGGGATATACAAAATAAGTTGAACATCGGACTCAGGGCTAAATAATACAAAGAATGAAAATATATAGTGGGAGAACTGACTGTGAAGGCAATAACATGGCTATAAATAATGCATATACATTTGAGATAATAGCAATAATGATTATTATAATAATCCAGGGGCATATGAAAGCATAAAAAAATGACAAGGATGTGATAACATGCATAATGGTAAAACAAATACCGTAAATAGCGCATGCAACATAAACAAAAATGAGAAAAATATTTTTGTAAAAAAATATATTTGTAGAAGTGTATACCGTATTTTTCGCCCTATAGGACGCATCGGTATATAAGACACACCCAATTTTAAAGGCGCAAAATCTAGAAAAAAAAAAATTCTGAACCCAACAGTTATCTTCAACCTGCGGACCTCCAGATGTTGCAAAACAACAACTCCCAGCATGCCCGGACAGCCGTTGGCTGTCCGGGCATGCTGGGAGTTGTAGTTTTGCAACAACTGGAGGTCCGCAGGTTGAAGACCACTGGATAGGAGGTAATACTCACGTGTCCCTGCCGCTCCGGACCCGTCACCGCTGCCCTGGATGTCGCTCCTTCGCTGTCGCCGCGTCCCCGTGGTATCCCCGACGCTCCGGACGTCTTCTTCCCTGGGATCCACGCTCTCCGTCGCCGTCATCATCACGCGATCGGTGATGTCCTGTATTAGCCGCGGGTCCCGGCCGTTGATGGCCACCGGTACCGCCGCGATAGGTGTGTGTATTCGCCGTGTAAGACGCACCAACTTTCCCCCCCAGTTTTGCAGAATAAAAAGTGCGTCTTATACGGCGAAAAATACGGTAAATGAATCTTGATTAGTGTGCAGGAATGATGTATACTAAATCCAAATGGATAGGAGCAGTGCCTGAAGAGTGCAGGAATATATAGAGCATGCAATACAATACATACATATACAAAAGATATAAAAAGTGCAGAGATATAGTGCATATAGTACAATGCATATATATATATATATATATATAGATAGATACATAGATATACACAAAACATGCATAATATAAAAGGATCCTGCATGTCAGAGGCCATATGCCCAGCAGAGGTGAGTGGATTAGGCATGTTAGGGTCTCATCCGACAAGAGGCCACCTCCGTGTGGTGGATGGGGACACGTTTTGATCAAAAAGTGCGCTAAGAGCCTCGATTTTTTTGACAAAGAGAGCTGCTGCGAATTTGGGTAGAAAAACAGACATGGTGCACATCTACAATCTTGTATAATGATCTGATTGCTTCTCAGCATAATATCAAAAACTAACAGGTTGTTAGTATACATTTTTGATCAAAAACTCTACACAAAAAATGTATATAAACTATATACTCATTATCGACCGCCAGTTTATAGAATCATTGGGGGAGATTTCTCATTAGGGTCTGTTGTAGACACAGATCTGCCCCTTTACACAATTTACAAAAGTTGTGCACGTCGTTTGATAAATTTTGCGCAAATATATAACCCCCTCCCCCCCTGGCTCTACCGTGCACGCCTTCTCTACCTCCATGGCACTGCTCACATAGCTAGAAGTGCTGGAGCAGCAGTGTGCGCCGAACAAAACTCTGCACAATAGTAAAATTATAAATATTTATAAAGTACACAGAGGGTAGATTCTCAAAGAATTTAGCGGCACAAAAAAATCAATTTTGCGCCAAAATTTTGGCGCAAAAAATATTGAACACATTTCAAAGAGCTTTGTGCCGCGGTTTACACCGTTCACGTCAGTTTTGTAAAAGTGGGCGTGTCCACGTATATTTTCTGCTTTACATGATGGGCACTAGGTCTTCTCCAGGAAACTATTGACCGGTAAGTCTAACATGCATTGTGGGTAAATTGTTTGAAGGATTTATACGGGATTACATACAGGAATACATAGGGGATAATTGTATTATAAGTGATAGCCAGCATGGATTTCCTAAGGATAGAAGTTGTCAAACCAATCTAATTTGCTTTTATGAAGAGGTGAGTAGAAGCCTTGACAGAGGAATGGCTGTGGATATAGTGTTTCTGGATTTTGCTAAAGCGTTTGATACTGTCCCTCACAGACGTCTGACAGGTAAGTTAAGGTCTTTGGGTTTGGAAATTTTAGTTTGTAACTGGATTGAACACTGGCTCATGGATCGTACCCAGAGAGTGGTGGTCAATGATTCGTACTCTGATTGGTCCTCGGTAATTAGTGGTGTACCCCAAGGTTCTGTACTGGGACCGCTGTTGTTTAATTTATTTATCAATGATATAGAGGATGGTATTAACAGCTCTTTTTCTATCTTTGCAGATGACACAAAGCTTTGTAGCACGGTACAGTCTATAGAGGATGTGCATAAGTTACAAGATGACTTGGATAGACTAAGTGTCTGGGCCTCCACTTGGCAAATGAGGTTCAATGTGGATAAATGTAAAGTTATGCATCTGGGTACTAATAACCTGCATGCGTCGTATGTCTTAGGGGGGATTAAACTGTCAGAGTCACTGGTAGAGAAGGATCTGGGTGTACTTGTAGATCACAGACTACAGAATAGCATGCAATGTCAGGCTGCTGCTTCCAAAGCCAGCAGGATATTGTCATGTATCAAAAGAGGCATGGACTCAAGGGACAGGGACATAATACTCCCCCTTTATAAAGCATTGGTACGGCCTCACCTGGAATATGCTGTTCAGTTTTGGTCACCTGTCCATAAAAGGGACACTGTGGAGCTGGAAAGGGTGCAGAGACGCGCGACTAAACTAATATGGGGCATGGAACATCTTAGCTATGAGGAGCGATTAAAGGAATTACAATTGTTTAGTCTTGAGAAGAGACGTTTAAGGGGGGATATGATAAACGTATATAAGTATATTAATGGCCCATACAAAAAATATGGAGAAAAACTGTTCCAGGTTAAACCCCCCCCCCCCCAAAGGACGAGGGGGCACTCCCTCCGTCTGGAGAAGAAAAGGTTTAGTCTCAAGGGGCGACACGCCTTCTTTACCATAAGAACTGTGAACTTATGGAACAGTCTACCTCAGGAACTGGTCACAGCAGGAAAAATTAACAGCTTTAAAACAGGATTAGATACATTCCTGGAACAAAATAACATTAATGCTTATGAAGAAATATAAAATCCCATCCCTTCCCCAATATCGCGCCACACCCCTACCCTTCAATTCCCTGGTTGAACTTGATGGACATATGTCTTTTTTCGACCGTACTAACTATATAACTATGATATTTTCAAAGGGGTGAGAGTCCAGTTTACATAAAAAATTTCATACCGGAAATCACAGAAATTGTGTTGCAGTTTTACTGTTTTTGGGGGTTTTTTTTCTTTGTTTTTGTGGGAAAAGATGTTATTTAAGTAATTATAAAAAAAAAAAAAAAAAACTATTATTGAAAATGGCATTAAAAAAAATAAATAAATATATATATATAATTATTATTATTATTTTTTTTTTTATTGGTCACTGCACCTGCACTCACATTTAAGCTCAGAAATGTTTTATTTATACAGTTATCATTGGGCACTAGTAACCATGGAATATTTTGTGAGATGTTTCCGCCAGAATTTTCTGTGATGTAAAATTTGGCGCAAAAAAAAAATCCAAAGTGGCTGCAAAAAAAAAATTGGGGGTGCGAAAATGAATTTTCACATATTTTCAAAGCAGCACAAGAGATCTTTGAAAATGTGAGGAGAACATGTGTGCGACATGTGTATGGAGCAGAGCTGAATGTGTGATTATGTATAAGCATGACCACGCACACACTCAACTTGGCTACATACACCTGATCACTCACTCAGCTCTGCTGCATTTACAAAATCACACACTCAGCTCTACTACATATACACAATCACACACTCGGCTCTGCTACATAGACACAATCACACATATACATTGGGGGAAATTTATCATTGTTGTAGGTACATGTTTTTTGTAGATTGTTTTGGTTGGTCTAAATTTGGTGCAATTGCAAGGCACATGATAAATTTTGTGCAAAGTTCTAAATCTCCACACAGAGTACACCTGAGCTGCACCTCACAGGAAAAGTGGACATAGGGATTTTGTTCTATTGCTTTGAGGCTTGGATTCCATTGAGGTTTTTTGTTCACCAGCAAAAACGCCAGAAGAACGGTCACAGCTTTTTCCTGCATTTTTTCAGTTTTTCTTGTGTTCTTTTTCTTGCGTTTTTGCTGGTGTGTGGTAACAATCATTTTTGGATCCTGTGGCAATTTTTTTTACTGCCTTCAGGTACCACTCCATGGGTCAGATGCAGAGGGCCCAGTCCAGAGTGTAAGGAGGTGAGGAGTGATATATAGCGTATACAGGGTGCAGAGCATCACTACTTACCTACGCCAGCTGTATAGCATACTGGGGTACATAGTGTACCCATCAGGGATGTGGAAATCCTATCGCCCGACGCCCGGGACAAGTAGTTTTGGGCGCCGGGCAGGTGAATTGTTCATAGATTTAGCCCTGTATCGGGCGAGCAGGGACAGACAGACTTCCCCCTTATTTTTCTTTAATGTCGGTGTAAGGCGCAGGAGCCGATGGAAGTCTCACACCGGCACTCAGAGTGTATGGAGGGGGCGGTGGCCTCCAGCTGACATAGAGTCCACTTATCTCCCCTCCCGGAGGATGGACGGAGCTCAGAAGACACAGCAGGGTGAGAGAAAGGATGTAGACAGCTCCGTGCACAGCTCTATCCCTCCCCCTCCCCCTGATCTGTCTCCCCAGGACCTAATCCACCACGGGGAGGTTGCTAGTTTGCACGGGGAAAACACAGAGCAGGGGGGAGGGGGAGGACGGAAATCTCACCTCACACCGGCGGTGACTACAGCTCTGATGTCCACTCATGGCCGGATCAGGTGAGGAGGCCGAGAATGCAGGCGGCGGCAGGAAGGGTGGTTGTATATGTATGGTGTGAGTGTATGTGTGATGTGTGTATGTAATGTATGATGGGGGGGCAGCGGCAGGTGTATGTATGATGTGTGCATATGTATGGTGTATATCAGTGTTACCCAACCAGGGTTCCTCCAGCTGTTGCAAAACTACAACTCCCAGCATGCCCTGGGCATGCTGGGAGTTGTAGTTTTGCAACAGCTGGAGGGACCCTGGTTGGGAAACACTGGTGTATATGTATGGTGTGAGTGTATGTGTGATGTGTGTATGATGTCTGTCTGTGTGTGATGTGTATGTAATGTGTGATGTGTGTATGGTGTATATGTATGGTGTGAGTGTATGTGTGATGTGTGTATGATGTCTGTCTGTGTGTGATGTGTATGTAATGTATAATGTGTGTATGGTGTATATATATGGTGTGAGTGTATGTGTGATGTGTGTATGATGTCTGTCTGTGTGTGATGTGTATGTAATGTGTGATGTGTGTATGGTGTATATGTATGGTGTGAGTGTATGTGTGATGTGTGTATGATGTCTGTCTGTGTGTGATGTGTATGTAATGTATAATGTGTGTATGATGTCTGTTTGTGATGTGTATGTAATGTGTGTATGATGTCTGTCTGTGTGATGTGTATGTAATGTAATGTATGATATGTGGGGGGGCAGCAGCAGCAGGCCTATGTATGATGTGTGCATATGTATGGTGTATATGTATGGTGTGAGTGTATGTGTGATGTGTGTATGATGTCTGTCTGTGATGTATGTGTGATGTGTGTATGATGTCTGTCTGTGTGTGATGTGTATGTAATGTATAATGTGTGTATGATGTCTGTTTGTGATGTGTATGTAATGTGTGTATGATGTCTGTCTGTGTGATGTGTATGTAATGTAATGTATGATATGTGGGGGGGCAGCAGCAGCAGGCCTATGTATGATGTGTGCATATGTATGGTGTATATGTATGGTGTGAGTGTATGTGTGTATGTAATGTATGATGTGGGGGGGGGGGCAAGTGGCGGGGGTTGTGTATGGGGATATGGGGGCAGTGGCTGGTGTATGTATGATATGTGTATGCATGAATGTTTTGTATAGGAGCGGACTGTCACGTCGGGCATTAGGGCAGTTGTGCCATCTAATTTTATTTATTTTCAGTGGCACCCGCACTATATTGCACCCCCAGAATCCCGCCCCCTTCATACTCACCCGTCAACCAAGAGCCCCACGGATGCACACAAACACGCCCGAACCAAAACTACAACTCCCAGCATGTTACACCATAACCTAAACTGTAGAACTATAAAGTGTAACATGCTGGGAGTTGTAGTTTTGGTTCGGGTCAGCTGCAGAGCCATAGGCTGCATCAGGGCATGCTGGGTGTTGTAGTTACTAACTGCAATTCCCATTATTCCTTGACACAGCCTATGGCTCTGCAGCTGACACAAACCAAAACTACAACTCCCAGCATGTCCTACAATAACCTTAACTGTCCTACTATACAGTGGAACATGCTGCAACACCCACACAACCATAGGCTGTATCAGGGCATGCTGGGAGTTGTAGTTATCTAGTAATTAAATGCAACTTCCAGCATTTTCTGACACAAAATGCACCACATAAACTGGAGAAGCAGAACACCCCCCCCCCCCCCCCAGTAACACATAAGTCCCTATTGAGACTGAAAAATAGTGATTAAAATATTTTAAAAAGTGCGTATATATGTGAATAAGCCCCTTTCCTAATAAGTTTCCAATTTTCTTTAAATAAAAATAATGTAGAAAAATAAACATAAGTGGTATCGCTGCATGTGGAAATGTCCAGACTATTAAAATATAATGTTAATTAAACCGTATGGTGAACGGTGTAAATGTAAAGAATAGTCCAGAATTGCTCATTTTTGGTCACTTCATGTGAGAAATTTTTTATAAGGTGATCAAAAAGTTACATCTAGACTTATCTGGTCTTGTCTCGGGTGTAAGAGGCGCTACAGCTCTCCCGCCACTAATAGTCTGACATACTGCGATCACCTATTAACCCATTAGATCACCGCTGTCAGCAGTGTCTAAAGGATCTTATATCCATCCCTGGTGGTCTAGTGGGGGGGGGATCAGACTATTTTGGTTGAAATTATTTTATGAATCGGGACAAGTGGATTTTCCTGAGGGACAAGTAGATTGTGTTCCGCTTTAGTCCCTTGGACAAGTAGTTCTTTTTTAATTTCCACACCCCTGACCCATGCAGTGGCGGATCCAGGGGGGGGGGGGGGTACAACGGGGCAATTATCCCCCCCCCCCCCCCCGAGATTGCTGCCCCCTAGAATGGTGGGGTGGTGGGGTGACACCCTGTCCCAGCGCTCATCCCTGTCACAAGCTATATTTGTATACTCAGTCTGCAGTGCAGAGGGAGCGTGCACACAGCGTGTCTGTGGAGTTATCGGCACTTACTCGGCTTCTCTTCCCCCTGATTGGCAGCTTTCTACTGCTCTGCTTGGGTCATGTGACACCAAAACATCACATGACCCCAGCAAGCAGGAAGTGTCTGGAGGATACAGGAGCCCAGCAGTGTTCTAAGGCAGGTAAGATAAACTACCCCCCACCATCCATGCCCACCCTTTTCCAGCATCATCCCTCCCCCCTTCCCAGCACAATCCCTGCTCACCCCCCCCCCCCCTTTCTCACCAGAGGTGCCCCCAGCTTTTGCAAAACTACAACTCCTAGCATGCTGGGAGTTGTAGTTTTGCAACAGCTGGAGGGTTGGGAAACACTGACATAAATAAGTGTTTCCCAACCAAGGTGTCTCCAAAGCAAAGCTACAATGCTGTCCAGGCATGCTGGGATTGTAGTTTTGTAACAGCTGGAGGCACTCTGATTATGAAACATTTATCTATGTCCTATATCAGGGGTACTGAACTGGCAGACCACGGTCCAGATCCGGACTGCGTCCCCCAGTCATTCGGACCATCCGCTGGATCTCCCCTTATTCATTTGTAGCTGTGTCTTTAAGACGCCAATACAAGTGAATAGCCGCGGCCCGGTGCGAGGGAGCGATGTGTCCCTGCCCTGCGCTTCTCCTATGATGCAGGTAGCACCATTAGCTGCCTGCATCATCTGCTCTGGCCAGGCCTGACTAGAAGAGGCCAGAGCAGCGGAGCAGTGCGGGACCTGGGACGGCGATCCTAAGCTCTCAGGTAAAAATTTGTGTTCCCCCATCTGTGACTCTCCAGTTATTGTAGAACTACAGCTACCATGATGACCTTTTGTCTGTGCATGATGGGAGTTGTAGTTTTACAACAGATGGAGAGTTACAGTGGCAAAGTTCATATGGGGGCACAGTGGCATTAATTCTGGGGCACAGTGGCATCATTAATTTTGTGGAACACAGTGGCATCTCTAATTCTGTGGGTATAGTGGCATCCTTAATTCTGTGGGCACAGTTGCATCATAAATTCTGTGGGCACAGTGGCATCATAAATTCTGTGGTCACAGTGGCATCCTTAATTTTGTGGGACACAGTAGCATCCTTAATTCTGTGGGTATAGTGGCATCATAAATTCTGTGGGCACAGTGGCATCATAAATTCTGTGGGCACAGTGGCATCATAAATTCTGTGGTCGCAGTGGCATCCTTAATTTTGTGGGACACAGTGGCATCCTTAATTCTGTAGGCACAGTGGCATCATTACTTCTGGAGGCACAGTGGCATCATTACTTCTGGAGGCACAGTGGCATCATCATTTCTGTGGGTACTGTGGCATAATTAATTCTGTGGTCACAGTGGCATCATTAATTCTGGGGATAGAGTTGTGTCATTAATTCTGTGGGTACAGTGGCATCATTAATTCTGTGGGTACAGTGGCATCACTTATTCGGTGATCACAGTGGCATCACTTATTCTGTGGTCCCAGTGGCATCATTAATTCTGTAGGCACAGTGGCATCATTAATTCTGGGGATACAGTTGTGTCATTATTTCTGTGGGACACAGTGGCATCATTAATTCTGTGGGACACAGTGGCATCATTAATTCTGTGGGTACAGTGGCATCATTAATTCTGTGGGTACAGTGGCATCATTAATTCTGTGGTCACAGTGGCATCATTAATTCTGTGGTCACTGGCATCATTAATTCTGGGGTCACAGTGGCATCATTCATTCTACATGCACAGTGGCTTCATTTCATTGTTTTAGTCAGCCTTAGAGCATAGCATCTGCAAGTAATGTTGCAGGGGAATAGTGTGTGGCAGTAATATAACGGGCCCAGTGAGTGGCAGAATTATTTTCAGGGGCACAGTGAATGGCAGTATTATTTTAAGGGGCACAGTGGGTAGCAGTAATATACCAGGGGCACAGTGGGTGGCAGGTTTATATTCAGGGCAAAGTATGTGGTAGTATATTCAGGGATACAGTGTGTGGCAGTAGTATATTCAGGGGTACAGTGTGTGCCAGTATTCGGGGGTACAGTGTGTGGCAGTATTATATTCAGGGGCCCAGTGTGTGGCAGTAATATACCAGAGTTACAGTGTGTGGCAGTATTATATTCAGGGGCCCAGTGTGTGACAGTAATATATTCAGGGGGTACAGTGGGTGGCAATATTATATTCAGGGAGTACAGTGTGTGGCAGTATTATATTCAGGGGCCCAGTGTGTGGCAGTATTATATTCAGGGGTACAGTGTGTGGCAGTAATATACCAGAGGCACAGTGTGTGGCAGTATTATATTCAGGGGCCCAGTGTGTGGCTGTAATATATTCAGGGGCCCAGTGTGTGGCAGTAATATATTCAGGGGGTACAGTGTGTGGCAATATTATATTCAGGGGCCCAGTGTGTGGCAGTATTATATTCAGGGGTACAGTGTGTGGCAGTATTAAATTCAGGGTATACAGTGTGTGGCAGTATTATATTCAGGGGCCCAGTGTGTGGCAGTATTATATTCAGGGGCCCAGTGTGTGGCAGTATTATATCCAGTGGTTACAGTGTGCAGCAGTATTCAGGTTATACATCCTCCACACTTCAGTTGTTAGTTTGCTATTGCCTTCATGGCGCTGAGGCCGCTAGGTGTGCACCAAGCATTAGCATACAGCTTGGACCTTTACCGGATGGCAGACCTGGATAAGCGGACCCTCACTAAAAATAGGTGAGAACCCCTGGTCTATATATATTCCCTATCTATCTATGTCAGAGTTTCCCAACCATGGTGCCTATAGCTGTTGCAAAACTACAACTCCCAGCATGTTGGGGCGACACCATTTTCTACCGCAACGGGTGACACAAACCCTAGCAACGCCACTGGCTGTGAGTACACAGCGTGTGAGCTGCGGGGTCGCGATCCACTGCAGGCCGGCGCGATGACGTCACATCATCGCGCCGGCACCCGGAAATCCCGTCCCCGCGGCCAGCATACTGTAAGTACTAAGAGTATGCTCAGGGCCCAGGGGATTTGGGGGACAGAATATGTGCCACTGTTAAGGGCACTATATCGTACAGGAGGAGGGGGGAGGGGGATTAAAAAACTTTGGGGAATTTTTTATGTGAGGGGCTGCAAGGCAAAGCACTGGGGGCACTATATGTGAAGAGCACATGACAGGGGGGCCCCCTGTGCTGTGCCCCTCACATATAATGCCCCCTGTGCTGTTCCCACACATATAAATGATATGTGTGGGGGGCACAGCACAGGGGGTATTATATGTGAGGGGCACAGCACAGGGGGCATTATATGTATGGGGCACAGTACAGGGGGCATTATGATATAATTCCCCCTGTGCTGTGCCCCACACATATAATGCCCCCTGTTCTGTGCCCACACATATAATGCCCCCATCATGCGCCCCTCATATACAATGCCCCCATCCTGTGCCCCTCATATATAATGCCCCCATCCTGTGCCCCTCACATATAATGCGCCATCATGCACCCCTCACATATAATGCCCCCTGTGCTGTGCCCCTCACATATAATGCTCCTGTCATGTGCCCCAAACATATAATGCCCCCTGTGCTGTGCCCCTCACATATAATGCCCCCTGAGGGGACAGGGCAGGGGGCATTATATGTGAAGGGTGCATGACAGGGGCATTATATGTGAAGGGCACAGCATGGGGCATTATATGTGAGGGGCGCATAATGGGGGCATTATATGTGAGGGGTGCATGATGGGGGCATTATATGTGAGGGGTGCATGATGGGGGCATTATATATGAGGGGCACATGATCGGGGCATTATATGTGAGGGGCAAAGAACGGGGGCATTATATGTGAAGGGCACAGCATGGGGCATTATATGTGAGGGGCGCATAATGGGGGCATTATATGTGAGGGGTGCATGATGGGGGCATTATATGTGAGGGGTGCATGATGGGGGCATTATATATGAGGGGCACATGATCGGGGCATTATATGTGAGGGGCAAAGAACGGGGGCATTATATGTGAAGGGCACAGCACAGGGGGCCTTATATGTGTGGTACATATAACAGGAGCATTATTTGTGAGGGGCACAGCACGGGGGGCATTATATGTGAGGGGAACAGCAAAGGGGACATTATATGTGAGGGGCACAGCACGGGGGGCATTATATGTGAGGGGCACATGATGGGGGCATTATATGTGAGCGCATGATGGGGGAATTATATGTGAAGGGCACAGCACAGGGGGCAATATATGTTAGGGGCACAGGGCATTATTATGTGGGGGGGAACAGGACGGTTCATAATTATTATATGTAGGGGCACAAGATGGGGCATTATTACTATATGTGAAGGCACAGAGTGTTCTGCATTTCAGAAATATATTGTAGATTATGAGGATTTTCTGGGGTGGTACATTTTTTTTTATGGGCAACAATACATTAGGGTATTTTATTCAGAGGGTGCACTGCACAGCAAGTTATATTCAGAGAGTGCAGTGTGTGGTAGTATTATATTCAGAGAGTGCAATGTGTGGTAGTATTATATTCAGAGAGCACAGTGTGTCGTAGTATTATATTCAGAGGTTACAGTGTGTGGTAGTATTATATTCAGAGAGTGCAGTGTGGTAGTATTATATTCAGAGGTTACAGTGTGTGGTAGTATTATATTCAGAGGTTACAGTGTGTGGTAGTATTATATTCAGAGGGTGCAGTGTGTGGTAGTATTATATTCAGAGGGTACAGTGTGTGGTAGTATTATATTCAGAGAGTGCAGTGTGTGGTAGTATTATATTCAGAGAGTGCAGTGTGTGGTAGTATTATATTCAGAGAGTGCAGTGTGTGGTAGTATTATATTCAGAGAGTGCAGTGTGTGGTAGTATTAAATTTAGAGGGCACAGTGTGTGGTAGTATTATATTCAGAGGGTGCAGTGTATGATAGTATTATATTCAGAGGGTACGGTGTGTGGCGTTATTATATTCAGAGGGTACAGTGTGTTGTTTGTTCAGGGGATACAGTGTGTCAGAATTATATTCAGAAGGTATGTGCCAGTATTATATTCGAAGAATACAGTGTCTGGCAGGTTTATAATTATTATTTTCATATAGAGGATCAGAATCGTAGTGAGGAGCTATCTGGGCGTCAAGTTCTGCAAAGATTTTGCTGGAACAAGTCCCGGTGGTATGTACATCTGAATTAGATAAGAGAAGACTATAGAGAAGACGTCACCTGTAGTCACTGATATCATTCTGTATCCTCCTGTGTGTGTCCCATCAGAGCTGGAGTCACTTGTAAGTTCTGCAGTAATGATGGGTAAAACAACAACTCCCAGCATCCCCTTACCACTACTTAGGTCATACTGGGAGCTGTAGTTTTAAATGGTAAAAACCTCTTTAGCACTTTCCCATTCTGTGGCAATTGGTATATTTGATTATTATTCTGACATATGAACATGGCCTAAGTCTTAAACAAGGTTAGGACTGTATGATACATTTAATAATATTGTAAGTTCCGTAATCTTATTTTCTGTCCGCCAACACAAAATACTCTAATAGTGCCCCTCCCGAGACTCGACTCTGGATCCGCCCCTGTCACAGGGGTGTACTCAACGATTTCCCCAGGTTTTAGAGAGTGCTTTTCAGGAGGCAGATAGTGTCTTTGCACCGCCCTCCGGTTCACAAAGAGGGTGCCTCCGTGGTGACAGTCCATTATAGTGCCGCAGCCCCTGATGCGGTCAAACTTGATGACTGTAGCTCTCCTGCGCTCAAGGGGAGGCTCGCCTTCCTTAGGTTGCTCGAGCCTGCGAATGTAGTATGACTCTAGCTGTTTGGTATCTTGCTGCTGCCGTTCCCTCTCCTCAAACGATAGCCGCCTCGGCCCGTAGCGCTCTAGCCTCTCCGCCCTCATCTGCTCTAGTATGGCAGCCACTTCGGCATCTCTTTGGGCTTTTTCTGACCGGGCCGGAGGAATGGGAGGCAGGGATTTCCCAGGCAATGGAAGGATATTTTCCCACTTATACTTGATGATGGCTGGCTCATCCCCGAACAACCATCTAGGGAGCGGGGGTGATGGTGGGCGCTCGGCCGACTGAGGGGCTGACTGGTCTTGGGCGGCCGTGGCCTGTGGAGGTGGTGGGACCTTTGCCTCGGGGCTGGCTTCGGGGCTATTAGAAGAGGGAGTGGAGAAATCAGCTTCCGCTGGGGTACTCAATCCCGACTCCGTCGGGATTTCTGCCCACGGGCCCCAGGTGCGGTGATGGGGCGACAACCTCACAGGCGACGGGTCTCTGGAACTCCCGAGCGGCGTTGCGGCCCACTCGCCGTCATCCTCCGGCAACGGCACTTGGCAGTAGGCCTCGTTGGCCCCGAGGGACAGTCGCTGCAACTTCTCCGCCAGCTCCCGAAACATCTCCGATGCCGCCGTGGCAATCTTCCGACCCTCGGACTCCATCCTGGAACTCTCAGCACACATGTCGCTCTTGGTCTCCGCCATCTTTGCTCTCCTCTGTAGTACTTCCTGCAGACTGAAGAGGCCGCTGTATGCCTCCCCTTTTATGAAGGTCTCCACCAAAATGGCCGCCAGGCGGAAGTGCGTCATCAGCTGCGCCTGGGACCGGAAGTTGCACAGCAGCGTATCCTCTTCATCCAACCCCTTGGCAACAGGGGCTGGACTTCTTCCGTTCCACTTGGCTCTGGACACAACCACACTATTTCCCCGCCCAGGGGCGGGGCGAAGACTTCGGCGGGAGTCCTTGGCGCTCTTTTCCAGAAGCTCTTTAACTCTTTCAGGTACTGGGAAGTTTTTGGCGCGAAGCATCATTTCTGTCTTTCCTTTACACATGGCGGTTCTTTGACTTTAGAGAACACTTCTCGTGACTAATAATGCAATAAACTTCACCTTCCCCACCACTTGCATTTGCACCTCGGCAGACAATTTGTTTTCTATGACACAGTCCCGTACACAGTTCAGACTTGGGGGAAGGACTTGATTTAGTGCCTGAATAGTTAAGGCGTACACCTGAATCCTGTTCGTGATGCCAAAAACGTGTGGTAACCACGAGTGAAACCCGCGACCGCCACTACGCTGGGGTTAGCTACTTGGTTCTTGGTGGGGTGGGGGGGTTTATGAACCCAGGGTCAGATGGTATTAACCCTTAATGTCGCGTGACGCCACTGTAGTCTTGGTATCTCCCGGGGTACTACAGGTCCGGGGAACTCCGTCTCCCCACAGGCTAGCAAGGAAAGAATTGACTCCACACTAGGTTGCAGTTTAACGGAGGCTTTACTAACTTGAAGATAGGTGGTACAATCTCCACAGCGCTCAACCAAAGTCTCCCAAAGGTTTAACAGACAGTCTCTAGAGGACCACACAGCTTGCAGTGCCTGGACTTGATATTGCATATATGCTTGGCTCTTACGGCCGGACTAGGAGTTTTAGCTATATTAGGCTTGAGATTAAAGTCACTTACTGAAGTGTCGGTAGATTTGTGGCTTTTCGCCGGAAGATAAAGAATTGTCCTTTAGGAATTCTCTGATCAAAGCTGAAGTAAAGGCTTAATATTAGTTGGGGTTACTTCATGCTTTTCTTATCTCTCTCTCATCTTTGCTCTCACTCCTCTGCGGATTCTTCACTCTGAACTCCACTCTGTGCTCTGAACTGAATGAATTGCTTTACTCCTCCTCTATTCCTCTCACAGGAAATGCCACCCTTTATAAGGGAAGGCTGAACTAAAGCCCATTGGCCAGGCAGCTGTGGATCATAGAGTTGTCTGTATCCCCTTTAGGATTTACAATAAAGTTACATACAAGTAATAACATAATATAACACCTGTGGCAGTGTGGCAAGGAAAGGGTGTATTTCCTTGGCTCGCCCTGCAGAAGCTCTCACCTGCTTCTTAAGTAATGAGGCAGGAGGGAAAGGAGGTGTGTATATGAGATGGAGACTCAGTCTAATGTGGGCTCTTCCTAGGAGACAGCATGTGGGCTGTAGGGAAGAGACAGAGCCTGCTGAGGAGTACACAGCCCGAGCTATGAGGGGCTCAAAGAGAGTGACATTGTGAGTAGAAGGTTGCAGGGGACATATGTTTAACCGGCTGAGGGAAGCTCAGCGGTTGTTAGTCAGGACAAGCTGATCTGTTTAGTCAGTGACCAGACGGTCTAGGATTTTGTATTGTTCCTGCTTTTTGTTTATTTCTTTCCCTGCAACCTGTCTAATAAAACTGGCAAGGTGCCAGATTTGCATTATAAGCGTTTGTTTGCTGGTTTATTGAGAAGAAACGCATCCTGTGGCGTAGTCCAGGACGATCCCAGAGCTAATCCCCAAGACGGATCGTCACACACCTTACACAAATGTTCAGTCTAGCCCTCAGTCCTCCACTCTCACATACCCTGACTAAGCCTGAGGTTGCTAGGCAACATACTTAAAGCTACAGACACCTAATAACGGATTGCTAAATTATAACAGTGCAAATACAGATTAGAAATGGTTGAGTCCCTGCAGGGGAGCCCCCAGGACACTGGAGGTCTCAATCTGACAGGGCCTAAAATACTACAGAGGAAGTTCTTTTCTTTTAGAATTTCCTTTCTGTCTGACCACAGTGCTCTCTCCTGACACCTCTGTCCATGTCAGGAACTGTCTGGAGCAGAAGCATATTCCAATAGCAAACCTATCCTGCTCTGGACAGTTCCTGACATGGACAGATGTGTCAGCAGAGAGCACTGTGGTCAGACAGAAAGGAAATTCTAAAAGAAAAGAGATACCTCTAGAGCATACAGCAGTTTAAAAGTACTGGAAGGATTAAGATTTTTAAATGGAAGTAATTTACAAATCTGTTAAACTTTCTGGCACCAGTTGATTTAAAAAAAAAATCTAGTTTTCCACTGGAGTACCACTTTAACCTCTTAAGGACCCCGCATCATATCGCGGCGGGCCCGGCGTCATAGTGAAGTCGGAACCCGCCTCTAACAGCGCAGTGCCGCGCGCTATTAACCCTTTAGCCACGCGCTCAAAGCTGAGCCGCGCAGCTAAAAACAAAAGTAAAAGTGCCCGGCTAGCTCAGGGAGCTGTTCGGGATCATCGCGGTATAATGTCGGCATCCCGAACAGCTGTAGCACAGGAGGAGGTCTTCTTACCTTCTCCTGTGCTGTCCGATCGCCGAATGAATGCTTCAAGCCTGAGATCCAGACTTGAGCATCCAATCGCCGAAAACACTGATTGATCCATTCCTATGGAGATGCATCAATCAGTGGTAAAGATCAGTTAATGCAATGTTATAGCCTGCCCTGTAGGAGCTATAATATTGCATAAGAAAAGTGTAAAAAAAAAAAATCATTAACCCTTTCAATTATCCCTTCCCCTAATAAAAGTTTGAATCACCCGGCATTTCCAAGAATAAAAAAAACAGTGTAAATAAAAATAAACATATGTGGTATCATCGCGTGCGGAAATGTCCGAATTATAAAAATATACTGCTTTTTAAACCGCACATTCAATGGCGTATGCGCAAAAAAATTCCAAAGTCCAAAATAGCGCATTTTTGATCACTTTTTATACCACAAAAAAGTGAATAAAAAGTGATCAATAAGTCTGATCAGAACAAAAATGATACAGCTAAAAACTTCAGATCACGGCGCAAAAAAAATAGCTCTCATAGCACCCTGAACACAGAAAAATAAAAAAGTTATAGGGGTCAGAAGATGACCATTTTAAACGTATAAATGTTCCTGCATGTAGTCAGGATTTTTTTCTGAAGTGATACAAAATCAAACCTATACAAGTAGGGTATCATTTTAACCGTATGGACCTACAGAATAAAGATAAGGTGTAATTTTTGCCAAAAAATGTACTGCGTAAAAACGGAAGCCCCCAAAACTTACAAAATAGAGGTTTTTTTTCATCAATTTTGTCGCACATTGATTTTTTTTCCCGTTTCACCGTAGATGTTTGGGTAAAATGACTAATGTCATTACAAAGAAGAATTAGTGATGCAAAAAATAAGCCATCATATAGAATTTTAGGTAAAAATTTTAGAGTTATGATTTTTTTAAGTTAAGGAGGAAAAATTGAAAATGAAAAAACGGAAAAAGCCCGGGTCCTTAAGGGGTTAATGGAATGAGTAACCTCGTCTTTACAGAGAATTGCAGTGACCATACAGTGTGAGAAGAAATGGTAAAATATTGTCAGAAGGTTCCTCAGTAAGATTGTAAGAAAGCTCGGCTAACATCTTAAAGGTGTACTCCGGCCCTGAGACATCTTATACCCTATCCAAAGGATAGGGGATATGATGTCTCCCCATGGGGGTCCCGCCGCTGGGGACCCCCGCAATCTTGTATTCGCCACCCACCTGTTTGAGCTGCACACAGCGGTGCCAGCTCACAAACAGCCGGGTGGCGACCACGGGCCAAAGTATGAAGACCACCCCCCCCCCCCCCGCCTCCGTGTGATGTCACCCCCCGCCCCCCGTATGCAAGTCTATGGAATGGGGGGGTAGAGGAGTGTACATCGGTGACAGAGGGGGGATGGCCAAGGTGGACATGGATGACAGGAGGGACAGAGGGGTGATTAGGGTGGAGGGACAATGGTGACAGATGTAGACTGGGGGGTGGTCAGAGGGGTGGATGGGGGGGGGGGGACATGTGTTGCAGAGGAATGGACAGAGGTGGCCAAGGTGGACATGGATGACAGGATGGTGGACACGGGAGATATGGGGGTGAACAGGGATAACAGGGGAGGACAAGGATGACAAGGGGGATAAAAGAGGGGTGACAAAGGGATAGAGGGGTGAATAGGGGGGTGGACATGTGTTACAGGGGGGTGGACAGGGAGGGGTGGACATGGGTGACAGGGATAGACAGGGGGTGGACATGGATGACAGGGGTGAGGGGGGGGTGGACGGGGTTAAGAAGGGGTAACAGAGGGTACGAAAGGGTACAGTACCTTTTGCCATTTTTCTTCACTACACTGGCACAGTAATCAGGCGCAGCTTCCACCTTCCTCCCCTCTCCGGCAGGGCAGCGACTCAGGGCTCCGACAGGGCACTCACTCACTGGGACGCTGGGGGGGCGGAGGGGGACGCTGGGGCACGGGTCATTACACCGGCACGGTAATCCGGCAGAGCACCGCCAGTGCACTCACTCACTGGGCCGCTGGGGGGGAGGGGGATGCTGGGGCACGGGTCACTACACCGGCACGGTAATCCGGCAGAGCACCGCCAGTGCACTCACTCACTGGGACGCTGGGAATGGGAGGGGGGTGGACGCTGGGGCACGGGTCATTACACCGGCACGGTAATCCGGCAGAGCACCGCCAGTGCACTCACTCACTGGGCCGCTAGGGGGGGAGGGGGATGCTGGGGCACGGGGCACTACACCGGCACGGTAATCCGGCAGAGCACCGCCAGTGCACTCACTCACTGGGCCGCAGGGTGAGAGGAATGCAGGGGGTTGCGATATGTGTGCACGCACAGCAAAGCGCACACATACTTCCCTTCCCCCCTGCGGCGCCATAAATTTCAGACGCGCAGGCCAGGCTGGTGAATAAAAAAATAAAATATTTGCCTTCAAAATCCCGCGGCACCCCAGTTGGAAATCACTGCTCTAGATAGTCTGTATACGATATCCGAACCAAAGTAGCTTATGTTGTAACAAGTTACTTCCTACTCACATGTATTGTTCTACTATAGTCAATTAACTAATAAGCTTGTAATGCTTTCTTACTAATGATATCTAATTGATATTCATTTATATATATCATTGTGTTTGTGAGGCTTCTTCCACCCTACAAAATTCTCAGTTTTTAAACATCCGTACGAAGTTCCTTCTGAAAATCAGCTGAAAACGTCAGTTACAAAATCCTATACTGTCGTTAGAAAATCCCTTCATAGTCTATGGGGTTTTTCTAATAGCCGTTTTAACCCGTTATAGCCCGTTATTAATAACGGCCGTTATTTTGTGACGGAAGATAGACACGGGAGAAATAGTTCATGAACCTGCATATCTTTATAATACCTGTCAGGGCCGCAGGCTGGGCCGTCCTCCTGCCCTGTACAGTAACACGGGCCGGACTGGCCTATTTGTCAACCAGGAAATATCCCATTTCAGCCGCTTACCCTGTGGGCCAGGCTGGATAAGAGCAAGCACCGCTACGCGCGTAATGACGCTCGGTCACGTCACGCTCCCAGAACTCAAGGGCCTACGTTCTGACGCCGGCCCTAGGTATTCTGAGAGTGTGACGTGACCGAGCATCATTACGCGTGTAGCTGTGCTTGCTCTTATCTAGGGGAAGGTGCTGCCCTGAATCCCCGGCAACTAAAAAGGTACCAGCCGGGGGTGGGGGTTGTCTAATCAGGGGGTTCTACCTACCTACTGGGGGGGGGGTCTAATCTGGGGGTACAAACTGCCCACTGGGGAGTTCATCTGGGGGGACTACCTGCCTACTTGTGGGTTAATCTGGTGGTACTACCTGCCTACTGCGGGAGGGGGGGGGTGTTAATCTGGGGGTACTACCTGTCTACTGGGGGGGGGTCTAATCTGAGGGTACTACCTGTCTACTGGGGGAGGGGTCTAATTTGGGGGTACTACCTGTCTACTGGGGGGGTGTAATTTGGGGCTACTACCTGTCTAATTTGGGGGTACTACCTGCCTAATGATAATTTTTCATAATTAATATTTTTATGACCATATTTCATAATTTTAACCCCTTAAGGACCGAGGTGATTTTGGCCTTAACCTCTTCAGGACATAGGGCATATGGATACGCCCTGCATCCCGAGTCCTTAAGGACCGAAGGCGTATCCATACGCCCGTGGGAATTCCGGCCCCCACCGCTAGCCGGTTGGGGACCGGAGACGGATGCCTGCTGAAATCGTTCAGCAGGCATCCCGGCATATCGCCCAGGGGGGTCATTATGCCCCCCCATGTCGGCGATCGCCGCAGATCGCTGGACAATTCAGTCCAGCGATCTGCGGCGATTCCGGGTCAATCGGGTCTCCAGTGACCCGATGACCCGGAATTACTGGCTGTTCGGGGCCGTCTCTGACGGCCCCGAACAGCCAGAGCCTGCAGGGGTGAGGTGGCACTGGTGCCACCTCACGATCGCCCTGATTCGTCGGCCGGATTACCGGCCGACCAATCAGGGCGCCTGCTGCGGGTGTCACTCCCGCACCCGCTCCGCCCCTCTTCTGGAGGACGTGAGCGGGTGCGGGACGGGCACCCCGGGTGCTGGGGACCCCGATCCCCGGCGTTAATGTTGGGATCGTGGCCCCAGGAGCAGCGGCGGCGGCGGGACTGACCTGCAGCGTCTGGATCGTTGGAGGTGAGTGACAGCCTCCTGCTGTTGCTTAGCAACAGCTCCCAGCCTGCAAAAAGGGCATGCTGGGAGCTGTAGTTATGCAACAGCAGGAGGCAGACCACCACAACTCCCAGCATTCCCTTATGGGCATGCTGGGACTTATGGTTTTGCAACAGCTGGAGGCACATTCTTTCTATGGAAAAGTGTACCTTCAGCTGTTGTATAACTACAACTCCCAGCTTGCACAAACAGCTAAAGTGCATGCTGGGAGTTGTAGTGGTGCATCTGCTGGTTGCATAACTACAACTCCCAGCATGCCCGTTGGCTGTCGGTGACTGCTGAGAGTTGTAGTTTTGCAACAGCTGAAGGCACACTGGTTGGGAAACTCAGAGTTTTTTTTTACCTAACTCAGTGTTTCACGACCGGTGTGCCTCCAGCTGTTGCAAACTACAACTCTCAGCAGTCACCGTACACCATGCACCGTACATGCTGGGAGTTGTAGTTTTGCAACAGCTGGAGGCACACTGGTTGTGAAACACTGAGTTAGGTCACAAACTCAGTGATACATAACCAGTGTGCCTACAGTTGTTGCAAAACTGCAACTCTCAGCAGTCACCAACAGCCAACGGGCATGCTGGGAGTTGTAGTTATGCAACAGCTGGATGTCTCCCCAATGTGAACGTACAGGGTACACTCACATGGGCGGAGGATTACAGTAAGTATCTGGCTGCAAATTTGAGCTGCCGCAAACTTTCTGCTGCAGCTCAAATTGCCAGCGAGAAACTACTGTGAACCCCCGCCCGTGCGACTGTACCCTAAAAACACTACACTACACTAACACAAAAAATAAAATAAAAAGTAAAAAACACTACATATACACATACCCCTACACATCCCCCCTCCCCTCCCCAATAAAAATGAAAAACGTCTGGTACGCCACTGTTTCCAGAACGGAGCCTCCAGCTGTTGCAAAACAACTACCAGTATTGTCGGACAGCCTTTGACTGTCCAGGCATGCTGGGAGTTTTGCAACAGCTGGAGGCACCCTGTTTGGGAATCACTGGCGTAGAATACCCCTATGTCCACCCCTATGCAATCCCTAATTTAGGCCTCAAATGCGCATGGCGCTCTCACTTTGGAGGCCTGTCGTATTTCAAGGCAACAGTTAAGGGTCACATATGGGCTATCGCCGTACTCGGGAGAAATTGTGTTACAAATTTTGGGGGGTATTTTCTGCTTTTACCCTTTTTAAAAATGTAACATTTTTGGGAAAACAAGCATTTTAGGTAAAAAAAATTTTTTTTTTTTACATATGCAAAAGTTGTGAAACACCTGTGGGGTATAAAGGTTCACTTAACCCCTTGTTATGTTCCCCGAGGGGTCTAGTTTCCAAAATGGTATGCCATGTGTTTTTTTTTTGCTGTCCTGGCACCATAGGGGCTTCCTAAATGCGGCATGCCCACAGAGAAAAATTTGCGTTCAAAAAGCCAAATGTGACTCCTTCTCTTCCGAGACCTGTAGTGCGCCAGCAGAGCACTTTTCACCCCCATATGGGGTGTTTTCTGAATCGGGAGAAATTGGGCTTCAAACTTTTAGGGGTATTTTCTGCTATTACCCTTTTTAAAAATAAAAATTTTTTGGGAAAACAAGCATTTTAGGTAAAATTTTTTTTTTTTTTTTTACATTTGCAAAAGTCGTGAAACACCTGTGGGGTATTAAGGTTCACTTTATCCCATGTTACATTCCCCGAGGGGTCTAGTTTCCAAAATGGTATGCCATGTGTTTTTTTTTTGCTGTTCTGGCACCATAAGGGCTTCCTAAAGGTAACATGCCCCCCAAAAACCATTTCAGAAAAACGTACTCTCCAAAATCCCCTTGTCGCTCCTTCCCTTCTGAGCCCTCTACTGCGCCCGCCGAACACTTAGACATATGAGGTATGTGCTTACTCGAGAGAAATTGGGCTACAAATACAAGTAAACATTTTGTCCTTTTACCCCTTGTAAAAATTCAAAAATTGGGTCTACAAGAACATGTGAGTGTAAAAAATGAAGATTGTGAATTTTCTCCTTCACTTTGCTGCTATTCGTGTGAAACACCTAAAGGGTTAAAACGCTGACTGAATGTCATTTTGAATACTTTGGGGGGTGTAGTTTTTATAATGGGGTCATTTATGGGGTATTTCTAATATGAAGACCCTTCAAATCCACTTCAAACCTGAACTGGTCCCTGAAAAATACTGAGTTTGAAAATTTTGTGAAAAATCGGAAAATTGCTGCTGACCGTTGAAGCCCTCTGGTGTCTTCCAAAAGTAAAAACATGTCAATTTTATGATGCAAACATAAAGTAGACATATTGTATATGTGAACCAAAAAAAATGTATTCGTAATATCCATTTTCCTTACAAGCAGAGAGCTTCAAAGTTAGAAAAATGCTAAATTTTCAAATTTTTCATCAAATTTACGGATTTTTCACCAAGAAAGGATGCAAGTATGGACAAAAATTTACCACTATGTTAAAGTAGAATATGTCACGAAAAAACAATCTCGGAATCAGAAGGATAACTAAAAGCATTCCAGAGTTATTAATGTTTAAAGTGACAGTGGTCAGATGTGCAAAAAATGCTCCGGTCCTTAAGGCCAAAATGGGCTCCGTCCTGAAGGGGTTAAGGACCAGAGCATTTTTTGCAGATCTGACCACTGTCACTTTAACCCCTTAAGGACTCAGCATTTTTCCGTTTTTGCATTTTCATTTTTTCCTCATCACCTTCTAAAAATCATAACACTTTCAATTTTGCACCTATTCAATTTTTTGTGCCACCAATTCTACTATGCAGTGACATTAGTTATGTTACCAAAAAATCCACGGCGAAACGGCGAAATCATTGTGCGACAAAATTGAAGAAAAAATTTCCTTTTGTAAATTTTGGGGGCTTCCGTTTCTACGCAGTGCATTTTTTGGTAAAAATAACACATCATTTTTATTCTGTAGGTCCATACGGTTAAAATGATACCCTACTTATATAGGTTGGATATTGTATTACTTCGGAAAAAAATCATAACTACATCATGCAGGAAAATTTATATGTTAAAAATTCTCATCTTCTAACCCCTATAACTTTTTTAGTTTTCTGCATACAGGCCGGTATGAGGACTCATTTTTTGCGCCGTGTTCTGAAGTTTTTATCGGTACCATGTTTGTATTAATTTTTTCATGATATAAGAAGTGACCAAAAATACACTATTTTGGACTTTGGAATATTTTTTGCGTGTAAGCCATTGAACGAGCGATTTAATTAACAATATATTTTTATAGTTCGGACATTTTCGCACGCAGCGATACCACATATGTTTATTTCGTTTTTTTTTATGGGAAAAGGGGTCAAACTTTTATTAGGGAAGGAGTTAAAGGGGTACTCTGGTGAAAACCTTTTTTCTTTTAAATCAACTGGTGGCAGAAAGTTAAACATATTTGTAAATTACTACTTTTAAATTTTTTTTAATCCTTCCTGTACTTCCTGATGACATCACGAGCACAGTTCTCTCTGCTGACGTTATTATAATAATAATAACACTTTATTTATTGTTGTCCTTAGTGGGATTTGAATCCAAGTCTCCAGCACTGCAAGGCAGCATGGTTGCTAAAACGGACACAGATGTCAGCAGAGAGCACTGTCTTCATGATGTCATCAGTGTTCCAAAAAAAAGGAATTTCCTCTGTAGCATTCAGCAGCTAATAAGTACTGGAAGGATTAAGATTTTTTTAATAGAAGTAATTTACAAATATGTTTAACTTTCTGCCACCAGTTGATTTAAAAGAAAAAAGATTTTCACCAGAGTACCCCTTTTAAATGACCTTTGTTAACTTCTTTTTTTCACTTTTTTTTACAGTGTTATAGCTCCCATAGGGACCTATAACACTGCACACACTGATCTCCTATGCAGATCCCTGCAAAGCCATAGCTTTGCACGGATCAGTGAGATAGGGGCTCGATTGCTCAAGCCTGTAGCTCAGGCTTGGAGCAATCAATCGACGATCGGACGCCGCGGAGAGAGGTAAGGAGACCTCCGCCTGCGTCCCAGCTGATCGGAACATAGCAATTTTATCGCGATGTCCCGATCAGCCCTAGTGTGCTGCCGGGAAGCGTTTACTTTCATTTTCAGACGCGGCTTCAATTTTGATCGCCGCGTCTGAAGGGTTAACAGCGTGTGGCACAACGATCGATGCTGCGCGCTGTTAGCCCAGGGTCCCGGCTATGATTAGCAGCCGGGACCGACACGGTGTGACCCCGTTTTTCACACCGGGCTACGCCCTGAGTCCTTAAGAGGTTAAGCATTAATTACTCTGGGATGCTTGTACTTATGAATTTGATTCAGAGATTGTTTTTTCGTGACAAATTCAACTTTATCCTAGTTGTAAATTTTTGTCGATTCTTGCATCATTTCTTTGTGAAAAATTCAAAAATTTTATGAAAAATTAGAAAAGTTTGCATTTTTCTAACTTTGAAGCTCTCTGCTTGTAAGGAAAATAGGCATCTCAAATAAATTATATATTGATTCACATATACAATATGTCTACTTTATGTTTGCATCATACGGGAGATATCTTTATATTATTATATTATATACAATATAATATGTTTTCATCATAAAGTTGACATGTTTTTACTTTGGAAGACATGAGAGGGCTTCAGAGTTCAGCATCAATTTTCCAGTTTTTCACAAAATTTTCAAAATCGGAATTTTTCACAGACCATGTCAGTTTTGAAGTGGATATGAAGGGTCTTCATATTAGAAATACCCCACAAATGACCCCATTATAAAAACTGCACCCCTCTAAGTATTCAAAATGACATTCAGAATGTTTGTTTACCCTTTAGGTGTTTCACAGGAATAGCAGCAAAGTGAAGGAGAAAATTCAAAATCTCAATTTTTTACACTAACCTGTTCTTGTAGACCCAGTGTTTGAATTTTAACAAGGGGTAAAAGGAGAGAAATCCCCCCAAATGTGTAACCCAATTTCTCTCGAGTAAGGAAATACCTCATATGTGTATGTCAAGTGTTCGGAGGGCGCAGTAGAGGGCTCAGAAGGGAAGGAGCGACAATGGGTTTTTGCAGAGTGAGTTTTTCTGAAAGGATTTTTGGGGGGCATGTCACATTTAGGAAGCCCCTATGGTGCCAGAACAGCTGAAAAGCCCCCACATGGCATACTATTTTGGAAACTACACCCCTCAAGGTACATAATAAGGGCAGGGGTTTATGTAACAAGGGCAGGGGTTTACAGCAAGGAAACTTGCTGTAAACACCTGCCCATGTGAATGTACATTCACATGGGGGACGGGCAAAACTACAACTCCCAGCATGCCCTTTGGCTGTCCGATCATGCTGGGGGTTGTAGTTATGCAACAGCTGGAGGCACACTGGTTGCAAAACACAGTTTGTTACTTAACTCAGTGTTTCGCAACCCATGTGTCTCCAGCTGTTGCTAAACTACAACTCCCAGCATGCATGGTCTGTCAGTGCATGCTGGGAGTTATAGTTTTGCAACAGCTGGAGGCAAACAGGTTGGGAAACACTGAGTTAGGAAACAGACAATGCTTCCCAACTAGTGTGCCTCCAGTTGTTGCAAAACTACAACTCCAAGCATGCCCAGACAGTCTAGGCATGCTGAAAGTTGTAGTTCTGTAACATCTGGAAGAGCACAGATTGGAGACCAGTGCACAGTGGTCTCCAAACTGTGGCCCTCCAGATGTTGCAAAACTACAACTCCCAGCATGCCCAGACAGCCAAAGGCTGGGCATGCTGTGAGTTGTAGTTTTAAAACTCCTAGAAGCAACAGTGAAGATCACATTACAGCGATCTTCACTGCTGCATCTGATGCCACAGCTGCCTCCTCCACTTGTGCCTGCCGCCGGTCCCAGGTATGTGCCGTGGGCCACCCCATCACCCCCCCCCCCCCCACAGCACTCATCATCCCCCGCTCTGCCCGACTTCTAGGAACGGGCAGACTGAGGGAAATGAACTTTAAACCCCCCCCCCCCCCCCCAGTCAGCTGAGACACCCCCCCCCCAGTCAGCTGACACACTGTGATTGGTCCACAGGGACCAATCACAGGGATTGCTGACTAGGACCATCCACAGATGGTCCTGGGGGAGGCTTGCAGAAGTTGTCTCCTGCTGGTAACAGCGGGACTTCTGCCAGCTAACCCATGCGATGCCGCGCATCGCCGGGTTAACTGAATGCCTTTTATAAACGGCGGAATGCGCGAAGGACCTGCCCAATCGGCCGTTTATATAAGGCATTCTGTGGGAAGGGGTTAGTTGAGTTATTACCGTACGACAAAGTGCTCCACCAATCAGAGGCTGAGCAGTGCTATTGGCTGTCTGGGCATGCTGGGAGTTGTAGTTATGTGAAACCATATTCAACTGCGGCTCTTCATACATTTGGGGCACCTTACTCCGAGATATTTTTGTTTCTCACTGACATATAAAACACTGATTTATAATAAATTCCCTACTTTGTCTATTATAACAATAATTACAACTATTGGAATATTTGTCTAATAAAAATGTTTATTCATCTTTTCCAGTGTTCATACATACAGGTTGGTGGTGAATACCCATAGTATACTGGCGATGATGGTAATGACACCTTTAATCTCGGGGATATTGACAATTAGGATGGCAACGGTGACCCGTCCCAGGAACTGTCTGACCGAGTTAATATAGTCCATCGGTCCGGTGATGCTGGTCACTATCCCCCTTGGCATAACCCACGTCAGAAGCTGGAGTGTGATGGCGATCCAGGTGAGCCTGTCACTGAAGAAGCCGATCCAGCTGATGGCGGTGGGGTTACAGATCACGTAAAGAAGCTCTATAGTGCTGTTGGTGGTAATCCAGGTCACAAACTCATTGACTGGGTTCATCCAGGCAAGCAGGGAGCTGCTGGTGATGGTGGGGATCCAGAAGATCAAGTCAGTGGTGGTGTCTATCCAGGACAGCAGGTCACTGATGATAGTAGCAAACGAGATCAGGTCGTCAACAGCATCTATGAACCGGTCCAGCAGGTTGTTATCGATGGGAATATAGCATAGCAGGCAGATGATCATGTCACCATAAGTGCTGATCCAGCCAAGATAGTTTTTGATGATGGCCGCCCCGCTCTGCAGGTTGTTGGTAATGGAATCCCAGTTGATCGCGTCGTTGCTGGCAGTGGTGTCATTACTCCCCAGGACAGGGGTGATCTTTCTGATCCTGGTCCTGGTCCAGATGGGACACTTCATGTCGCTGCTGGCAGAGGTTTGATTACTCACCAGGACAGGGGTGATCTTTCTGATCCTGGTCCTCGTCCAGATGGGACACTTCATGTCGCTGCTGGTAGTATTCAAGCTGGGCAGATCTCTGATGGTATCGTTCTGCCCTTGCAGGTGGCTGGAGGTGATATTCCGGCTCGGTTGGTTGCTGGTGATTTCAAACCAGAAACTCGGGCCGGTGGTGAAGAGGGAACCCAGGAGGATGGTAACTGTCCAGCACATGCTACAGGCCAAATTGACCTCATCCCTGCTGATGTGGTCCCCTCGAATCATGATAAAATAAAATAAAAAGCGCAAGGAAACAATATAGAAACACTAGTGCTCGCTAGATTGCAGTCCTCAGAGTAAGGCCTCTGGGGCTCTGCACCTCTTTTTCCAGCTATCACCATTTGTGAAGTCACATGTGTGATGTCATACGGAATGTCACTGCTCTGAGGACAGGTGTAAACATGGACATTTACATCCATTTGTTTTATAGGGTGAAATAAGCTTTTTATTATTAAATAAAGGTATAGAAAACTCGGGGTATAGGGTGTTTTTTTTGGGGGGGGGCGGTGACTTTAAACGGAGGACTGGGTATTTGGGTGGGAACGAACATCACTTTATAACATAGACAAACAAATATAACATAATATACAAATATAAATACAAATATTAATAAAATTCTGACAAAGTCCAACGTTATCTACAGATTTGGGTAGTCTGGCAGGAGGATTCCTCATTTTTGAGAATAGGAGGAGGAGGAAAGTGATGGTGGGGGAAGAATACACAGCTCCCGAATTGATCAGAACACTACAGCTCTGCTTCATTGGGAGTAGTCACCAGCACCCCAACCACCATGTTTCTTTTTTTCCCCTATATATTGCAACTTATTCCTTCTGCATATATACCTACAAACGCCAAAAGCGTAACCCCGACACCAAATAAAGTACAAATCGATGTATGAAAATGTATATATTTTTTTATTAATAAAAGAACATGATTCTAAAAATGTACATAATAGACTAAATAAAATAAATATATATCAATATATGTTAAAACATTTGGCTGCAAATAATGGCTACAGGTTCGGAATTTATATAATAGTGACCCAATAGAAAAGGAATAACACACCTGTCCAAATAGTAAGCCGCTGGGTCGGAAGTGACATTGGACACCGCGGCACTCGTGTGATGGAGCACGCAACGCGCATTCACATTATAGAGTGGGTTCGGCAACGAAAACATGGCCACAGTCACTCATACTGCGCATGCGTGCACAAAAAAATTCTAGGGGGAAAGACAGATCGCTGCTAATGGAGGGATATACAAAATAAGTTGAACATCGGACCCAGGGCTAAATAATACAAAGAATGAAAATATATAGTGGGAGAACTGACTGTGAAGGCAATAACATGGCTATAAATAATGCATATACATTTGAGATAATAGCAATAATGATTTATAATAATCCAGGGGCATATGAAAGCATAAAAAAAATTACAAGGATGTGATAACATGCATAATGGTAAAACAAATACCGTAAATAGCGCATGCAACATATACAAAAATGAGAAAAATATTTTTGTAAAAAAATATATTTGTAGAAGTGTATACCGTATTTTTCGCCCTATAGTACGCACCGGTATATAAGACGCACCCAATTTTAAAGGCGCAAAATCTAGAAAAAAAAAATTCTGAACCCAACAGTTATCTTCAACCTGCGGACCTCCAGATGTTGCAAAACAACAACTCCCAGCATGCCCGGACAGCCGTTGGCTGTCCGGGCATGCTGGGAGTTGTAGTTTTGCATCAACTGGAGGTCCGCAGGTTGAAGACCACTGGATAGGAGGTAATACTCACGTGTCCCTGCCGCTCCGGACCCGTCACCGCTGCCCTGGATGTCGCTCCTTCGCTGTCGCCGCGTCCCCGTGGTATCCCCGACGCTCCGGACGTCTTCTTCCCTGGGATCCACACTCTCCGTCGCCGTCATCATCACGCGATCGGTGATGTCCTGTATTAGCCGCGGGTCCCGGCCGTTGATGGCCACCGGTACCGCCGCGATAGGTGTGTGTATTCGCCGTGTAAGACGCACCAACTTTCCCCCCCCCCCCCCCCAGTTTTGGAGAATAAAAAGTGCGTCTTATACGGCGAAAAATACGGTAAATGAATCTTGATTAGTGTGCAGGAATGATGTATACTAAATCCAAATGGATAGGAGCAGTGCCTGAAGAGTGCAGGAATATATAGAGCATGCAATACAATACATACATATACAAAAGATATAAAAAGTGCAGAGATATAGTGCATATAGTACAATACACATATATATATATATATATATATATATATATATAGATAGATACATAGATATACACAAAACATGCATAAAATAAAAGGATCCTGCATGTCAGAGGCCATATGCCCAGCAGAGGTGAGTGGATTAGGCATGTTAGGGTCTCATCCGACAAGAGGCCACCTCCGTGTGGTGGATGGGGACACGTTTTGATCAAAAAGTGCGCTAAGAGCCTCGATTTTTTTGACAAAGAGAGCTGCTGCTGCAACCTTATTTTTTGTATACTTTATATACGGTACATACTACTGAAATTATATTGTTCAGAAAATGGTGTAAATCTTTTTTATTGAGTAACGAAAACTGAGATTGGAAACCTTTTCAAAAATGTCTTTTATTTCTTTCCTATTAAAAATTATATTAAAAAAAACCTCTACACAAAAAATGTATATAAACTATATACTCATTATCGACCGCCAGTTTATAGAATCATTGGGGGAGATTTCTCATTAGGGTCTGTTGTAGACACAGATCTGCCCCTTTACACAATTTACAAAAGTTGTGCACGTCGTTTGATAAATTTTGCGCAAATATATAACCCCTCCCCCCCTGGCTCTACCGTGCACGCCTTCTCTACCTCCACGGCACTGCTCACATAGCTAGAAGTGCTGGAGCAGCAGTGTGCGCTAAATATTTATAAAGTACACAGAGGGTAGATTCTCAAAGAATTTTGCGGCACAAAAAAATCAATTTTGCGCCAAAATTTTGGCGCAAAAAGTATTGAACACATTTCAAAGAGCTTTGTGCCGCGGTTTACACCATTCACGTCAGTTTTGTAAAAGTGGGCGTGTCCACGTATATTTTCTGCTTTACATGATGGGCACTAGGTCTTCTCCAGGAAACTATAGACCGGTAAGTCTAACGTGCATTGTGGGTAAATTGTTTGAAGGATTTATACGGGATTACATACAGGAATACATAGGGGATAATTGTATTATAAGTGATAGCCAGCATGGATTTCCTAAGGATAGAAGTTGTCAAACCAATCTAATTTGCTTTTATGAAGAGGTGAGTAGAAGCCTTGACAGAGGAATGGCTGTGGATATAGTGTTTCTGGATTTTGCTAAAGCGTTTGATACTGTCCCTCACAGACGTCTGACAGGTAAGTTAAGGTCTTTGGGTTTGGAAATTTTAGTTTGTAACTGGATTGAACACTGGCTCATGGATCGTACCCAGAGAGTGGTGGTCAATGATTCGTACTCTGATTGGTCCCCGGTTATTAGTGGTGTACCCCAAGGTTCTGTACTGGGACCGCTGTTGTTTAATTTATTTATCAATGATATAGAGGATGGTATTAACAGCTCTTTTTCTATCTTTGCAGATGACACAAAGCTTTGTAGCACGGTACAGTCTATAGAGGATGTGCATAAGTTACAAGATGACTTGGATAGACTAAGTGTCTGGGCCTCCACTTGGCAAATGAGGTTCAATGTGGATAAATGTAAAGTTATGCATCTGGGTACTAATAACCTGCATGCATCGTATGTCTTAGGGGGGATTAAACTGTCAGAGTCACTGGTAGAGAAGGATCTGGGTGTACTTGTAGATCACAGACTACAGAATAGCATGCAATGTCAGGCTGCTGCTTCCAAAGCCAGCAGGATATTGTCATGTATCAAAAGAGGCATGGACTCAAGGGACAGGGACATAATACTCCCCCTTTATAAAGCATTGGTACGGCCTCACCTGGAATATGCTGTTCAGTTTTGGTCGCCTGTACATAAAAGGGACACTGTGGAGCTGGAAAGGGTGCAGAGACGCGCGACTAAACTAATATGGGGCATGGAACATCTTAGCTATGAGGAGCGATTAAAGGAGTTACAATTGTTTAGTCTCGAGAAGAGACGTCTAAGGGGGATATGATAAACGTATATAAGTATATTAATGGCCCATACAAAAAATATGGAGAAAAACTGTTCCAGGTTAACCCCCCCCCCCCCCCCAAAGGACGAGGGGGCACTCCCTCCGTCTGGAGAAGAAAAGGTTTAGTCTCAAGGGGCGACACGCCTTCTTTACCATAAGAATTGTGAACTTATGGAACAGTCTACCTCAGGAACTGGTCACAGCAGGAAAAATTAACAGCTTTAACCTCCCTGGCGGTATGATTCTGTCTCGAAATGTGTACCAAAAGCGGTACAATTTTTTTTAACTGAATTTCACATCTCCCTCCGCCCATTTCACATCTCCCCGTCACATTCCCCTCTCCCTTGTCACATCCCCCGTCACATTCTCCCCCCTCCTTGTCACATTCTCCCCCCTCCTTGTCACATTCTCCCCCCTCCTTGTCACATTCCCCCCCTTGTCACATTATCCCCCTTCATGTTACATTCCCCTCCCCCTGTCACATCCCCCCCTTGTCACATCCCCCCTTCATGTCACATCCCCCCTGTCACATTCCCCCCCTTGTCACATTCCCCCCCTCTCACATTCCCCCCTTTGTCACATTAATCCCCTGTCACATTCCCCCCTTGTCACATTCCCCCCCTGTCACATTCCCCCCCTGTCACATTCCCCCCTTGTCACATTCCCCCCTTTGTCACATTCATCCCCTGTCACATTCCCCCCTTGTCACATTCCCCCCTTTGTCACATTCATCCCCTGTCACATTCCCCCCTTGTCACATTCCCCCCCTGTCACATTCCCCCCTTTGTCACATTCCCCCCCTGTCACATTCCCCCCCTGTCACATTCCCCCCCTGTCACATTCCCCCCTTGTCACATTCATCCCCTGTCACATTCCCCCCTTGTCACATTCCCCCCTTTGTCACATTCCCCCTCTGTCACATTCCCCCCCTGTCACATTCCCCCCTTTGTCACATTCATCCCCCCTTCTCACCTTGTCCTGCAGCAAATACACTAGGTTTGCCGGCAGATTTCATACCTAGTGTATCTGCTGCAGAACAAGCCCTTTCCCCTTCAGCCAATCACAGGCTTTACACCACTGCGGCCTGTGATTGGCTGAAAAGTGAAAGGTCCTAGAAGATGAATAGTGAAGAGAGGACACCCCGGACCGCACGGAGGGGAACGACATCTGCAGGGACCGGGACTAGGTGAGCAAAAGGTTTTTTTATTTTACTACTTCTTCCTTTTACACTTAGCTCAGTGTTTTTCTACCAGGGGGCCTCCAGCTGTTGTGAAACTACTACTCCCAGCATGCCCGGACAGCCTTTGGCTGTTCGGGCATGCTGAGAGTTGTAGTTTTGCAACAGCTGGAGGCCCCCTGGTAGGGAAACACTGACTTTTAGTATTTTTCTTTACCTGCTCTGGCCGGCCCCCGCAACGGGAGCCGACCAGAGCAGATAATCGCATGTTTTCCCGGGGGGCCGCATCGCTATATCACATTGCTTTTGCGATATATCGTGCAGCCCGGCCGGGAACTCTGCAATTCTACCCCGAGCGTGACTCGGGGTTACCGATCCTGGCAGGGAAAATTAACCCCGAGTCACGCTCGGGAATACCGCTCAGGAGGTTAAAACAGGATTAGATACATTCCTGGAACAAAATAACATTAATGCTTATGAAGAAATATAAAATCCCATCCCTTCCCCAATATCGTGCCACACCCCTACCCTTCAATTCCCTGGTTGAACTTGATGGACATATGTCTTTTTTCGACCGTACTAACTATGTAACTATGATATTTTCAAAGGGGTGAGAGTCCAGTTTACATAAAAAATTTCATACCGGAAATCACAGAAATTGGGTTGCAGTTTTACTGTTTTTGGGGGGGTTTTTTCTTTGCTTTTGTGGGAAAAGGTGTTATTTAAGTAATTATAAAAAAAAAAAATTAAAAAAAAACTTATTGAAAATGGCATTAAAAAAAATATATATATATATAGAATTTTTATTTTTTTTTTTATTGGTCACTGCACCTGCACTCACATTTAAGCTCAGAAATGTTTTATTTAACACACATTGACAGGATTGTGGAGCCGGATGGTACCCAACACGTAGACACTGGCCCTATAGCAACGGCTTTCCGGGACTTCTACTATTCTCTTTATAACATACACCCAACTAACCCCACGCCATTGCCACGCACGCAGGCAATCCAAACTTTCTTGTACCGATTGAATTTACCTACCCTCACCACACTGGAAGGGGAAACATTGCTGGAGCCTTGCACTGCTGAGGAGGTTGAGGCAGTAATAAAGTCCTTCCCCATAGGGAAGAGCCCGGGACCAGATGGCCTGAGCTTACAATACTATAAAAAGTTGGGCACAGTCTTGCTGCCTCGGCTTACTCAGTGGTGCAACGCGTTACTTGGAGGCACCCATTTGCCGCCCCAATCCCTAGAGGCACACATCACTATTCTACCAAAAGAAGGTAAAGACCCTCTACTGTGCTCGAGTTATAGGCCCATTTCACTTTTGAATATGGACCTAAAGATCTGGGCTAAGCTGTTGTCCATGAGACTTCGCCCTCTCCTCCCTGGCCTCATTCATGTGGACCAGACTGGTTTTGTGAAGGGCAGGGAGGGGAAGCATAATGCATTACGAGTCATGCACGCTATTCACTATGCCACACAAAAAAAGATCCCTCTACTCCTTCTCGGCACAGATGCCGAGAAGGCGTTTGATAGGGTAGCGTGGGACTACATGAACAAGGTGTTAACCAAATATCGCATCCCTGATCGCTTCATCCGAGCTATCATGTCCCTATATAGTGAACCCAGCGCACGGGTTAGGGTCAATGGCACTCTTTCTGAACCTTTCCCCATATGTAATGGGACGCGACAAGGGTGCCCCCTATCACCGTCACTGTACGTCCTCGTGATGGAGACTCTTCTCCAGGGCTTGAGGCAGGATGGGGCGATTAGGGGATTGCAAATAGGGGATAGGCCTCATCTTACGGCAGCATTCGCTGACGATCTGCTCATAATGATCACTAATCCTACTGAAGCCCTGCCTCGTGTCCAATGCGTTATTGAAGAGTATGGAACCCTATCCAATTTCAAAGTAAATTATAGTAAGTCGGAGATACTGAACCTCACGATACCCCCTCGTATAGCCTCGAGTCTACAATCTTCCTCGTCTTATAGATGGCCATCTAAACACATCACATACCTGGGCATAGCCCTTCCCTCGTCGCTGAGCAACTTGTTTGACCTTAACTATGTACCCTTACTGACTAAAATGAAGAATAAAATTGACTCCTACAAGTTACCCTTCCTTTCATGGGTGGGGCGACTCAACCTCCTACAGACATACATTGTACCGTCCATACTCTACTTACAGCGCATGGTACCCATAGAACTACCTAAATGGTATCTCCTGCAATGGAAACGGCTCTTTGGGGCTTTCCTTTGGTCAGGGAAGCGCCCACGTTTAGCACATTCCCTTCTTACTAGATCTAAGAGGAGCGGTGGCATAGGTATGCCAGACATTTCTATGCTTTATACAGCTAACCATATTCATAGATGGGTTGAGATCACTACTAGAACTAGCCTACTGGGTAGCTCAGAACTTGAATGCTCACAAATGACTTCTCGAGGCTTTGGGGTGGACCGTCATGTCTGGCTGCCTACGCGCCGCTCCCTCTCGCATGTTAATAATCCCCTGTTGAAAGGTACACTCACTATCAAAAGAGCTTATGATAAAGGCACAACACAAGGAAACCACGGAAAA
Organism: Hyla sarda; assembly: GCF_029499605.1. Lineage (NCBI taxonomy): Eukaryota > Metazoa > Chordata > Amphibia > Anura > Hylidae > Hyla > Hyla sarda. The sequence continues at coordinate 47,788 of NW_026608334.1, forward strand.
ACACTGATTTCTCCATGCTTTCCAAGTTCTCTGATTCCATATGCAGTTCACCCTGACATGCAAGAGGCGGACGACTTGTGGTCCCATTTTCAACACGTCCCTGTCAAAACCCTATGTGCCCGAAATCAACCACCCACAGTTGAGACACTATCCACAATAGTCCCACACCTTAAAACTAACTTTCTACATCTTCATATGCTCAGGGAGATGTGTGTTGCATTTCTAAAGGTGTATGTCATTGGTGAAAACCCAACCTGGATAGATAAGTTGATGCAATTCTCACCGAACTGCAAGCCAAAATTTTCCACATTTAATGCCTGTTTGAGAGATGAGAGGCAAACTTCTGACCCGTTGTACTTGAGATCCTGGGAGGAGGAGTTGGGGCGCAAGTTCACGGACCAGGAGAGGAAATCCATTCTAACAGGCTCCCATGGCTTCTCTAGGTGCGTTAAGCTACAAGAAGGTCATTATAAACTAGTAGCCAGATGGTATAGGACGCCCGAGTTATTATATCATTGGGGTCTGAGTGCTTCCCCTGCATGCTGGAGATGCCATGGGGGCGTGGGCTCTTTGTCTCACATTTGGTGGTCATGCCCCAGGATAACGTCTTACTGGAGTGAAGTGAATCGCATCATAGATAAGGTGATGGGACGGCATGTCCCTCTCTCACCAGAGGTGGTTCTCTTGGGCTTATCGACTAGGGATTGCACCTTGTCGAAGAGGTCTCTGATTGCACACTTGCTAACTGCAGCCAAGGCATTAGTCCCACTACATTGGTTAGATGAAACACCTCCTACAGTTCAACAATGGATCTCTAAGGTCTCCCAGTTGTGTAGAATGGAGGAGCTCTCCAGTTGGAGTGATCGCTCACATGACAGATACTGGAGTATATGGGCTCCTTGGCTGGGCTTTCGTGATGCTGACACTGCTCTCCCTCTCTCGCATCAGACATAGCAACTGGGTTCCAGCAAATGACCCCATAGACAACCCCCCCACCCCTCTTTCCCAGCCCACCCTTCCCCCCCTCTCCACCTCCTCACCCACGACCAAAAACCTTATATCTATTCTTTATCCTCCACTCGTCTCTCTTTCTCCCTATTTTCTCTTTCTTCTGCCTCCCACCTTGGAGAATTCCTACGCCTTTTCATTTCTCCTCTTTCTTTCTTCTCCGTCAATGCTCTAACACATTGTGCTCGTGTTCATTGACCCTACTATGTTCAGTACCATACTCCTATTACAGTTCCACCTAATTAACTGGGCTCCTAGGTGACAACACCTCAGACTTATAGGATGCTTATAGGTATGACTGACCTGTTTTATGTATGTCTTAAGTAGATGTTGGCCAATACTTCTCTTGATAGATTTGTCTTATTGATTTTACAATGATACATCAACACAGGAGCCCAATGGTCCTTTTAAATGTTACCTGGGGCCTAGCCCACACAACCCCTTTATCTTGCTTTTCTCTCTTTTTCTTTCTTCTTGATTAGCATTATGTAATGTACTTCATATTACATTTGTATGTTCTGTTGTATTGCAATATTCGAAAATAAAGAATTGAAAAAAAAAGAAATGTTTTATTTATACAGTTATCACTGGACACTAGTAACCATGGAATATTTTGTGAGATGTTTCCGCCAGAATTTTCTGTAATGTAAAATTTGGCGCCAAAAAAAAAATCCAATGTGGCTGCAAAAAAAAAAATTGGGGGTGCGAAAATGAATTTTCACATATTTTCAAAGCAGCACAAGAGATCTTTGAAAATGTATAAGCATGACCACGCACACACTCAACTTGGCTACATACACCTGATCACTCACTCAGCTCTGCTGCATTTACAAAATCACACACTCAGCTCTACTACATATACACAATCACACACTCGGCTCTGCTACATAGACACAATCACACACTCAGCTCTGCTGCATTTACACAATCACACACTCAGCTCTGCTACATACACCTGATCACACACTCAGTTCTGCTGCATATACACAATCACACACTCAGCTCCTGCTACATATACACACACACTCAGCTCTACTGCACATACACACACACACTCAGCTCTACTGCATATACACACACTCAGCTCTGCTACATAGACACAATCACACATATACATTGGGGGAAATTTATCATTGTTGTAGGTACATGTTTTTTGTAGATTGTTTTGGTTGGTCTAAATTTGGTGCAATTGCAAGGCACATGATAAATTTTGTGCAAAGTTCTAAATCTCCACACAGAGTACACCTGAGCTGCACCTCACAGGAAAAGTGGACATAGGGATTTTGTTCTATTGCTTTGAGGCTTGGATTCCATTGAGGTTTTTTGTTCACCAGCAAAAACGCCAGAAGAACTGTCACAGCTTTTTCCTGCATTTTTTCAGTTTTTCTTGTGCTCTTTTTCTTGCGTTTTTGCTGGTGTGTGGTAACAATCATTTTTGGATCCTGTGGCAATTTTTTTTTACTGCCTTCAGGTACCACTCCATGGGTCAGATGCAGAGCGCCCAGTCCAGAGTGTAAGGAGGTGAGGAGTGATATATAGCGTATACAGGGTGCAGAGCATCACTACTTACCTACGCCAGCTGTATAGCATACTGGGGTACATAGTGTACCCATCAGGGATGTGGAAATCCTATCGCCCGACGCCCGGGACAAGTAGTTTTGGGCGCCGGGCAGGTGAATTGTTCATAGATTTAGCCCTGTATCGGGCGAGCAGGGACAGACAGACTTCCCCCTTATTTTTCTTTAATGTCGGTGTAAGGCGCAGGAGCCGATGGAAGTCTCACACCGGCACTCAGAGTGTATGGAGGGGGCGGTGGCCTCCAGCTGACATAGAGTCCACTTATCTCCCCTCCCGGAGGATGGACGGAGCTCAGAAGACACAGCAGGGTGAGAGAAAGGATGTAGACAGCTCCGTGCACAGCTCTATCCCTCCCCCTCCCCCTGATCTGTCTCCCCAGGACCTAATCCACCACGGGGAGGTTGCTAGTTTGCACAGGGAAAACACAGAGCAGGGGGGAGGGGGAGGACGGAAATCTCACCTCACACCGGCGGTGACTACAGCTCTGATGTCCACTCATGGCCGGATCAGGTGAGGAGGCCGAGAATGCAGGCGGCGGCAGGAAGGGTGGTTGTATATGTATGGTGTGAGTGTATGTGTGATGTGTGTATGTAATGTATGATGGGGGGGCAGCGGCAGGTGTATGTATGATGTGTGCATATGTATGGTGTATATCAGTGTTACCCAACCAGGGTTCCTCCAGCTGTTGCAAAACTACAACTCCCAGCATGCCCTGGGCATGCTGGGAGTTGTAGTTTTGCAACAGCTGGAGGAACCCTGGTTGGGAAACACTGGTGTATATGTATGGTGTGAGTGTATGTGTGATGTGTGTATGATGTCTGTCTGTGTGTGATGTGTATGTAATGTATAATGTGTGTATGGTGTATATGTATGGTGTGAGTGTATGTGTGATGTGTGTATGATGTCTGTCTATGTGTGATGTGTATGTAATGTATAATGTGTGTATGGTGTATATGTATGGTGTGAGTGTATGTGTGATGTGTGTATGATGTCTGTCTGTGATGTATGTGTGATGTGTGTATGATGTCTGTCTGTGTGTGATGTGTATGTAATGTATAATGTGTGTATGATGTCTGTTTGTGATGTGTATGTAATGTGTGATGTGTGTATGATGTCTGTCTGTGTGTGATGTGTATGTAATGTATAATGTGTGTATGATGTCTGTTTGTGATGTGTATGTAATGTGTGATGTGTGTATGATGTCTGTCTGTGTGTGATGTGTATGTAATGTATAATGTGTGTATGATGTCTGTTTGTGATGTGTATGTAATGTGTGATGTGTGTATGATGTCTGTCTGTGTGATGTGTATGTAATGTGTGATGTGTGTATGTAATGCATGATATGTGGGGGGGGGGGCAGCAGCAGCAGGCCTATGTATGATATGTGCATATGTATGGTGTATATCTATGGTGTGAGTGTATATGTGTATGATGTCTATGTGTGATGTGTGTATGATGTCTGTCTGTGTGTGATGTGTATGTAATGTATAATGTGTGTATGGTGTATATATATGGTGTGAGTGTATGTGTGATGTGTGTATGATGTCTGTCTGTGTGTGATGTGTATCTAATGTATAATGTGTGTATGATGTCTGTTTATGATGTGTATGTAATGTGTGTATGATGTCTGTCTGTGTGATGTGTATGTAATGTAATGTATGATATGTGGGGGGGCAGCAGCAGCAGGCCTATGTATGATGTGTGCATATGTATGGTGTATATGTATGGTGTGAGTGTATGTGTGTATGTAATGAAACTAAGTGTGTATGTAAAACTAGGTGAGTGGGGGGAGGATAATAAAGCAAAGAAAGCAGACAGTGGGATGGATAGGTTAGAGAGGGGTCAGGACATAATGGCGGGTGGAGAGGAGTCCTGTGGGGGGAGGTTAAGAACAGTGGATAAGGAGATTCATGCGTTACAAACCAGCTGTAAAAATAAATGTAGCCCGAAAAATTGTAATCCCAATAATTCAAAAAATTCCATTAGCCCCAATAACTCAATAACTACAATAAGCCCCATTAACTCAAAAAATACCGTTAGCCCCAATAACTTAAATAACAACGTTAGACGCAATAACGCAAAAAATCCCATTAGCCCCAATAACTTAAATAATAACGTTAGACCCAATAACTCAAAAAATCCCATTAGCCCCAATAACTTAAATAGTACAATTAGCCCTTATAACTCAAAAAATGACATTAACCCCAATAACTCTGAAAATCCCATTAGTGAGACTATATGTGTAAAACTTAATGGAAATGTAAAGTGTATGTTCACAAATGCCAGAAGCCTAGCAAATAAAATGGGGGAGCTTGAGGCCTTGATACTGGAGGAACATATTGATATAGTTGGGGTCACTGAGACATGGCTGGACTCCTCGCATGACTGGGCCGTTAATCTGCAGGGGTTTACATTGTTTCGCAAGGATAGAATGAACAGAAAAGGTGGTGGAGTCTGTCTGTATGTAAGAAGTGGTATGAAAGTCAATGTGAACGATGCCATAGTGTGTGATGATTCTGAGGAGGTGGAATCACTGTGGGTAGAATTACAAAAGGAGGGAAATACTGAAAAAATAGTATTTGGTGTAATCTACAGACCCCCTAATATCACTGAAGAGATAGAAGTTTGGCTTCATAAACAAATAGAGAGGGCCGCCCGGGCAGGTACAGTGGTAATAATGGGAGATTTTAACTATCCAGATATAGATTGGGGTCGGGGGTTGGCTAAAACTACAAAGGGGAGAAAATTCCTAAATTTATTGCAGGATAATTTTATGGGCCAGTTTGTGGAGGACCCAACAAGAAGTGATGCCTTGTTGGATCTGATCATTTCCAACAATGCAGAGCTGGTTGGTAATGTAACTGTGCGGGAAAACCTTGGTAATAGCGACCACAATATAGTTACTTTTGACTTAAAATGTAGAAAACAAAGACAGACGGGGAAGGCAAAAACATATAACTTTAAAAAGGCAAACTTCCCTGGGCTGAGGGCTGCACTACAGGACATAGACTGGGGGGAGGTGTTCTCAAATGCTGATGCAGAAGGTAAATGGGACATCTTTAAATCAACTCTAAATAACTATACAGCTAAATATATACCAAAGGGGAACAAATATAAACGATTAAAACTAAATCCTACATGGCTGACAAATGAGGTTAAAAGAGCAATAAACAACAAAAAAATAGCCTTCAAAAAATACAAATCTGATGGGTCAGCTATAACATTTAAACAGTACAAAGAGCTTAATAAAATCTGTAAAAATGTAATAAAAACAGCAAAAATTCAAAATGAGAGACAGGTGGCCGAAGAAAGCAAAACTAATCCTAAATATTTTTTTAGATATATAAATACAAAAAAACCAAGGACAGAGCATGTAGGACCCCTTAATAATGATAATGGGGAGGTTGTCACGGGCGATCAAGAGAAGGCGGAGCTACTGAATGGGTTCTTTAGTTCTGTATATACTATGGAAGAAGGAGCTGACATTGGTCAGGTCAGTGCTGGTAACACATCATATAATGTATTGAACTGGCTTAATGTAGAGATGGTACAAGGTAAGTTAAGTAAAGTAAATGTAAGCAAATCTCCAGGGCCGGATGGACTACACCCAAGAGTTCTTAGAGAGGTAAGTTCAGTAATATCTGTACCCTTGTTCATGATATTTAGAGATTCTCTGGTGTCTGGTATTGTGCCAAGGGACTGGCGCAAGGCTAATGTGGTACCAATCTTCAAGAAGGGCTCTAGGTCTTCGCCAGGCACTTATAGACCGGTAAGTCTAACGTGCATTGTGGGTAAATTGTTTGAAGGATTTATACGGGATTACATACAGGAATACATAGGGGATAATTGTATTATAAGTGATAGCCAGCATGGGTTTACTAAGGATAGAAGTTGTCAAACCAATCTAATTTGCTTTTATGAAGAGGTGAGTAGAAGCCTTGACAGAGGAATGGCTGTGGATATAGTGTTTCTGGATTTTGCTAAAGCGTTTGATACTGTCCCTCACAGACGTCTGACAGGTAAGTTAAGGTCTTTGGGTTTGGAAATTTTAGTTTGTAACTGGATTGAACACTGGCTCATGGATCGTACCCAGAGAGTGGTGGTCAATGATTCGTACTCTGATTGGTCCCCGGTTATTAGTGGTGTACCCCAAGGTTCAGTACTGGGACCGCTGTTGTTTAATTTATTTATCAATGATATAGAGGATGGTATTAACAGCTCTGTTTCTATCTTTGCAGATGACACAAAGCTTTGTAGCACAGTACAGTCTATAGAGGATGTGCATAAGTTACAAGATGACTTGGATAGACTAAGTGTCTGGGCCTCCACTTGGCAAATGAGGTTCAATGTGGATAAATGTAAAGTTATGCATCTGGGTACTAATAACCTGCATGCGTCGTATGTCTTAGGGGGGATTAAACTGTCAGAGTCACTGGTAGAGAAGGATCTGGGTGTACTTGTAGATCACAGACTACAGAATAGCATGCAATGTCAGGCTGCTGCTTCCAAAGCCAGCAGGATATTGTCATGTATCAAAAGAGGCATGGACTCAAGGGACAGGGACATAATACTCCCCCTTTATAAAGCATTGGTACGGCCTCACCTGGAATATGCTGTTCAGTTTTGGTCACCTGTCCATAAAAGGGACACTGTGGAGCTGGAAAGGGTGCAGAGACGCGCGACTAAACTAATATGGGGCATGGAACATCTTAGCTATGAGGAGCGATTAAAGGAGTTACAATTGTTTAGTCTTGAGAAGAGACGTTTAAGGGGGGATATGATAAGATATGTTCCAGGTTAAACCCCCCCAAAGGACAAGGGGGCACTCCCTCCGTCTGGAGAAGAAAAGGTTTAGTCTAAAGGGGCGGCACGCCTTCTTTACCGTGAGGACTGTGAATTTATGGAACGGTCTACCTCAGGAACTGGTCACAGCAGGAACAATTAACAGCTTTAAAGCAGGGTTAGATACATTCCTGGAACAAAATAACATTAATGCTTATGCAGAATTATAAAACTACATCCCTTTCCCTTATCCCCTTACATCCTTCCCTTCAATCCCCTGGTTGGACTTGATGGACATATGTCTTTTTTCAACCATACTAACTATGTAACTATGTAATGTATGATGTGGGGGGGGGCAGTGGCGGGGGTGTGTGTATGGGGATATGGGGGCAGTGGCTGGTGTATGTATGATATGTGTATGCATGAATGTTTTGTATAGGAGCGGACTGTCACGTCGGGCATTAGGGCAGTTGTGCCATCTAATTTTATTTATTTTCAGTGGCACCCGCACTATATTGCACCCCCAGAATCCCGCCCCCTTCATACTCACCCGTCAACCAAGAGCCCCACGGATGCACACAAACACGCCCGAACCAAAACTACAACTCCCAGCATGTTACACCATAACCTAAACTGTAGAACTATAAAGTGTAATATGCTGGGAGTTGTAGTTTTGGTTCGGGTCAGCTGCAGAGCCATAGGCTGCATCAGGGCATGCTGGGTGTTGTAGTTACTAACTGCAATTCCCATTATTCCTTGACACAGCCTATGGCTCTGCAGCTGACACAAACCAAAACTACAACTCCCAGCATGTCCTACAATAACCTTAACTGTCCTACTATACAGTGGAACATGCTGCAACACCCACACAACCATAGGCTGTATCAGGGCATGCTGGGAGTTGTAGTTATCTAGTAACTAAATGCAACTTCCAGCATTTTCTGACACAAAATGCACCACATAAACTGGAGAAGCAGAACACCCCCCCCCCCCCCAGTAACACATAAGTCCCTATTGAGACTGAAAAATAGTGATTAAAATATTTTAAAAAGTGCGTATATATGTGAATAAGCCCCTTTCCTAATAAAAGTTTCCAATTTTCTTTAAATAAAAATAATGTAGAAAAATAAACATAAGTGATATCGCTGCATGTGGAAATGTCCAGACTATTAAAATATAATGTTAATTAAACCGTATGGTGAACGGTGTAAATGTAAAGAATAGTCCAGAATTGCTCATTTTTGGTCACTTCATGTGAGAAATATTTTATAAGGTGATCAAAAAGTTACATCTAGACTTATCTGGTCTTGTCTCGGGTGTAAGAGGCGCTACAGCTCTCCCGCCACTAATAGTCTGACATACTGCGATCACCTATTAACCCATTAGATCACCGCTGTCAGCAGTGTCTAAAGGATCTTATATCCATCCCTGGTGGTCTAGTGGGGGGGGGATCAGACTATTTTGGTTGAAATTATTTCATCAACCAGGACAAGTGGATTTTCTTGAGGGACAAGTAGATTGTGTTCCGCTTTAGTCCCTTGGACAAGTAGTTTTTTTTAATTTCCACACCCCTGACCCATGCAGTGGCGGATCCAGGGGGGGGGGGGGGTACAACGGGGCAATTATCCCCCCCCCCCCCCCCCGAGATTGCTGCCCCCTAGAATGGTGGGGTGGTGGGGTGACACCCTGTCCCAGCGCTCATCCCTGTCACAAGCTATATTTGTATACTCAGTCTGCAGTGCAGAGGGAGCGTGCACACAGCGTGTCTGTGGAGTTATCGGCACTTACTCGGCTTCTCTTCCCCCTGATTGGCAGCTTTCTACTGCTCTGCTTGGGTCATGTGACACCAAAACATCACATGACCCCAGCAAGCAGGAAGTGTCTGGAGGATACAGGAGCCCAGCAGTGTTCTAAGGCAGGTAAGATAAACTACCCCCCACCATCCATGCCCACCCTTTTCCAGCATCATCCCTCCCCCTTCCCAGCACAATCCCTGCTCACCCCCCCCCCCCTTTCTCACCAGGGGTGCCCCCAGCTTTTGCAAAACTACAACTCCTAGCATGCTGGGAGTTGTAGTTTTGCAACAGCTGGAGGGTTGGGAAACACTGACATAAATAAGTGTTTCCCAACCAAGGTGTCTCCAAAGCAAAGCTACAATGCTGTCCAGGCATGCTGGGAGTTGTAGTTTTGTAACAGCTGGAGTCCCCCTGGTTAGGAAACATTGATCTATGTCCTATATCAGGGGTACTGAACTGGCAGACCACGGTCCAGATCCGGACTGCGTCCCCCGGTCATTCAGACCATCCGCTGGATCTCCCCTTATTCATTTGTAGCTGTGTCTTTAAGACGCCAATACAAATGAATAGCCGCGGCCCGGAGCGAGGGAGCGATGTGTCCCTGCCCTGCGCTTCTCCTATGATGCAGGTAGCACCATTAGCTGCCTGCATCATCTGCTCTGGCCAGGCCTGACTAGAAGAGGCCAGAGCAGCGGAGCAGTGCGGGACCTGGGACGGCGATTCTAAGCTCTCAGGTAAAAATTTGTGTTCCCCCATCTGTGACTCTCCAGTTATTGTAGAACTACAGCTACCATCATGACCTTTTGTCTGTGCATGATGGGAGTTGTAGTTTTACAACAGATGGAGAGTTACAGTGGCAAAGTTCATATGGGGGCACAGTGGCATCATTAATTCTGTGGGTACAGTGGCATAATTAATTCTGTGGGTACAGTGGCATAATTAATTCTGTGGGTACAGTGGCATCATTAATTCTGTGGGTACAGTGGCATCATTAATTATATGGGTACAGTGGCATCACTTATTCGGTGGTCACAGTGGCATCATTAATTCTGTGGTCACAGAGGCATCATTAATTCTGTGGGCACAGTGGAATCCTTAATTCTGTGGTCACAGTGGCATCATTAATTCTGTGGGGCACAGTGGCATCATTAATTCTGGAGGCACAGTGGCATCATTAATTCTGTAGGCACAGTGGCATCATTAATTCTGTGGGGCACAGTGGCATCATTAATTCTGTGGGGCACAGTGGCATCATTAATTCTGTGGGGCACAGTGGCATCATTAATTCTGTGGGCACAGTGGCATCATTACTTCTGGAGGCACAGTGGCATCATTAATTCTGTAGGCACAGTGGCATCACTAATTCTGTGGGTACAGTGGCATCATTAATTCTGTGACCACAGAATTAATGATGTCACTGTACCCACAGAATGAATGATGCCACTGTACCCACAGAATGAATGATGCCACTGTGCCTACAGAATTAATGATGCCACTGTGCCTCCAAAAGTAATGATGCCACTGTGCCCCACAGAATTAATGATGCCACTGTGCCCCACAGAATTAATGATGCCACTGTGCCCCACAGAATTAATGATGCCACTGTGCCCCACAGAATTAATAATGCCACTGTGCCCCACAGAATTAATGATGCCACTGTGCCTATAGAATGAATGATGCCACTGTGCCTATAGAATGATTGATGCCACTGTGACCACAGAATTAATCATGCCACTGTGACCACAGAATTAATGATGCCACTGTGACCACAGAATTGATGATGCCTCTGTGACCACAGAATTAATCATGCCACTGTACCCACAGAATTAATCATGCCACTGTGACCACAGAATTAATGATGCCACTGTACCCACAGAATTAATGATGCCACTGTGACCACAGAATTAATCATGCCACTGTACCCACAGAATTAATGATGCCACTGTACCCACAGAATTAATTATGCCACTGTGACCACAGAATTAATGATGCCACTGTACCCACAGTGGCATCATTAATTCTGTGGGTACAATGGCATCATTAATTCTGTGGGTACAGTGGCATCATTAATTCTGTGGTCACAGTGGCATGATTAATTCTGTGGGTAGAGTGGCATGATTAATTCTGTGGTCACAGTGGCATCATCAATTCTGTAGTCACAGTGGCATCATTAATTCTGTGGTCACAGTGGCATGATTAATTCTGTGGGTACAGTGGCATCATTAATTCTGTGGGTACTGTGGCATCATTAATTCTGTGGGTACTGTGGCATCATTAATTCTGTGGGTACAGTGGCATCATTAATTCTGTGGGTACAGTGGCATAATTAATTCTGTGGGTACAGTGGCATGATTAATTATGTGGGTACAGTGGCATGTTTAATTCTGTGGGCACAGTGGCATCATTCATTCTGGGGTCACAGTGGCGTCATTCATTCTATAGGCACAGTGGCATCATTCATTCTGTGGGCACAGTGGCATCATTCATTCTGGGGTCACAGTGGCGTCATTCATTCTATAGGCACAGTGGCATCATTAATTCTGTGGGTACAGTGGCATCATTCATTCTGGGGTCACAGTGGCGTCATTCATTCTATAGGCACAGTGGCATCATTCATTCTGTGGGCACAGTGGCATCATTCATTCTGGGGTCACAGTGGCGTCATTCATTCTATAGGCACAGTGGCATCATTTTATTGTTTTAAGAGACACAGAGGTGCAATTAGTCAGCGTTAGAGCATAGCATCTGCAAGTAATGTTGCAGGGGAATAGTGTGTGGCAGTAATATAACAGGGGCCCAGTGTGTGGCAGAATTATTTTCAGGGGCACAGTGAATGGCAGTATTTTAAGGGGCACAGTGGGTAGCAGTAATATACCAGGGACACAGTGGGTGGCAGGTTTATATTCAGGGCAAAGTATGTGGTAGTATTATATTCGGGGATACAGTGTATGGCAGTAGTGTATTCAGGGATACAGTGTGTGGCAGTAGTATATTCAGGGGTACAGTGTGTGCCAGTATTATATTCGGGGGTACAGTGTGTGGCAGTATTATATTCAGGGGCCCTGTGTGTGGCAGTATTATATTCAGGGGTTTCTACTACTGGTAATTTGTGTTTGTTACTCTGGCTTACATATACTGTGTATTAGTGGTTAATTAGCTGTTATGTTGAACATTAATGTTGTTCAGGGCCTACATCACTATAAGCTCATATACAGCGCCTTGATGTTTCTGGAGATGTTTTACGGTGCTTTCGTTACTTGTAGTGATATACCATGATTCAACGTTAACGGTTCCCTACAGTATCGTATACATACTGGTCCCTACAGGGTACTATGCATACGATTCCCTACAGGGTGACATACATACCGTTCCCTACATGGTACTATGCATACAGTTTCTTACAGTGTGACATACGTACGGTTCCATACAGTGTGATATACATGAATTTCCCTACAGGGTAATACGCATACAGTTCCTTACAGTGTATGTTTCATAGATATTGTCCCGGTTTTTGGTTCAGCTCTGTCATGGTATGCTTACGTCATGTACGCTAGGTTGTTTTACCTCTTAGCTATTTATGTTCGGTGTGGTTGGAGGCTGATTGCTGTTGTTAATCCTATAACGTCATCTTTATAGTTTCCTTTCTGGTCATTATACACACCTTGTTACGGCCAGTTTGATCTCACCATTCCAGGTAAGCTTTAAGTCCTCACTTACATGCCTTTTGTACATCACACGCTCCCGTGAGAGAGAGGCTGCCCGACAATACTCGAGCCTTCATATTGTTGTCATTCCTTTGTAAATTACAAACGTTCTTGTCTGGGGTAGATTGTATCGTCAATCTACGAGCCTCTTGTCGTCTTTTGTTTTGTTCGTCACATATGCCCCTGTTAGAGGCATTTCGCTTATGTTATACGGCGTTGCATTACTTCAAGTGATATACCTTGCTTCAACATTAACGGTTCCCTATAGTAGGACATAGATATGGTTCCCTACAGTGACACATACAATACATACGGTTACCTAGAGTGACATTCATACTGTTCCCTACAGGGTACTATGCATACAGTTCCTTGCAGTGTGACATGCATACGATACATACAGTACCATACAGTGTGATATACGTACGATTCCTACAGTGAGACATACTTACATTTCCCTACAGGGTAATATGCATACAGTTCCTTACAGTGTATGTTCCAAAGTTATTGTCCCATTCTTTGGTTTCAGCTCTGTCACTTTATGCTTACGTTATGTGCGCTAGTCAAGTATATTAGGCTATGGTCATAGTATTACACTCACGTTTTCATGTGCTTAAGTCAGGCATATTAGCGTCACATTGTTCTTGTAGACAGGTCAGGTATGGTAAACATCACTATAGATGGCAACATTCCAAGGATACCCAAGCAGGTATGACCAGATTGGTTTTACCTCTTAGCCTTATACGTTCGGTGTGGTCGGAGGCTGATTGCTGTCGTCAATCTGTAAAGCCTCATCTTTATAGTTTCCTTTTTGGTCATTGGTCATTTTATACACCTTGTTACAGTCAGTTTGACCTCGCCATTCCAGGTAAGCTTTAAGTTGTCACTTTACATGCTTTCGTACGTCACATGCTCCCGGGAGAGATAGGCTGCCCGACAATCCTCAAGCCTTCATATTGTTGTCATTCCTTTGTACATTACAAACTTTCTTGTTTCTTGTCTTTTGTTTTTTGTACGTCACATACGCCCCTGTTAGAGGCAGATTGCACTGTCAATCAACGCGCCTCATGTTGTTAACGTTCCTGCGTTACATACGATTCTGTCTGAGGCAGATTGCATTGTCAGTCCACGAGCCTCGTGTTGTTTCCGTTTCTGCGTTACATACGATTCTGTCTGAGGCAGATTGCACTGTCAGTCCACGAGCCTCATGTTGTCGTCATCTCTATCTTCCTCTTATGTTTGTTACTATGCCTCAGATTGTGGTCTTAGCTGTACACGTCTTAGTGTTAAGATCTTTGGTGTGGATGTAGCTTCTGAGCCTTTTGTTGTATGTTTTTTCTTGTCAAACGTGTACATGTTGGTAGATTTGCCCATATTGGAGTTTGTAACCTGCTGGTCATGTATATTTTCTTTTGCGATAAGCCTCGGGCGTAGCAGTAATTATCTTCTTTACACCTGCAAGTATGAGGATACTGCCTTACTGGTACACAAAACCTCAGGTTAAGGATGTTATATTCTTTTATGTTTTGTCTATGGGGGTCTTTCTTTTGTTGTCACTTATGTATAGCATGGTTCAATAGGAATACTTATATGTGTAGCAAGGGACACATGCAAATTATTATTATTTTTTTCTTTCTCTCCACGCACTACCTATCCAAATACCTACTGATGTCTGTGTTTTGGCCACTTCTCAATCTAACCGACTCATTGTACCTTCTGTCTATCTAGCAATTCTCCAACATTTCCTATCTCTGTCACTTGGGTTACCTTTATCCATGTGCACCCTGGTAGTACCATTCTGGTAGGCGCTATGCATCCAGTAGTGCCAAGTGGTATATCCAGAATTCCTTTTTGGTTTCGGCTCCATAACAGCTGAGCCAGCTCCTGGGTAGGGGCTTCTCTTTGTCAGTTATCACTTAGATGTTAAGTAAGTTAGGGCACTTTTATCGCTCTGTTCCATTGACACGTTCCAACCAACGGCTGTTAACTGGAGCATGTTGTCTATTTCGGGTTCATATGAAGTAGGTTATACTTAGCCATTAATTCATGCATTACCTAACTGATGTATTTTGCCCCCTTTCTATAGGATACCCTTACGGCCAGCCAGGCACACCCCAGGCCGAATTATCCATGCTAATGGTACCCTACTTACGGTACATATAAGAATCCGACCACAAGTGGACTATGCATATGATACACTATACACAATTGGCATGTCTAACTAGACAATTTTGTAGCTGAATATACAGACTTATATGACTTTACTGTACATTATATCACCTTATATTATGTAACATTAGATACATTTCTTATACTAATAGGTGCGGATTGGGCTGCCGGAGGCTCTCTACTCAATGCCTTGGCTACTGGGGCCCTTGGGCAATCAAGCACTTCTCCCCAGAACACATTTTATTTTATGCTAGACATTTTTATGTATACATGTAATACAAAGCTAGACATTTTTATATAACCCTTTTTCTTTACTGTTGTGCTTAGGTTAGGGACAGGATACTTACTGGCCAGGTAGGTTCCTGTGCACAAACAGGGTTAAGAGGCTTTGAGCTGATAATGGTTTACCCATTAGATACACTTGTAGTGAATGATCAATGAAGTATACTTGAGGTGTATACTGACTTATGTGTATGTAGTTTATCAACATATGTTTATGTACATGTTTTTAGACTAATCCCTATATCTTGCTGGGGGTTGTCCAAAATTAGAACTTGTGGATCTACGCAACACCATCTCTATTGACACATGAAGTCGGCGATGGGGGCAGTGTAAGTAACTCCTGACTGTGTCTGGATAAACCCCAATAGAAAACAACTACCACCACGCAGGATTTTGTGCTTTGACTTTGTAGCACAGTAAATTTATACATATTACCCTTCTCGGGTACAACCATATATACATTTCTACCTGTTTACGTGTGACATATGTACATGATAATACCACTTGGTGTACAACTAGCTTGTACTAAATTTGCTGAGGGTCAGAGACCATGCAATTGTAGGACAGAAAACTGACACAATTCAACCATAAATATCATGAAGAAGTTTTTTATGGAGCGTTCAATGGTTCTCACAAAAGGGAGTCTATAATGTCCTTCGCTCAAAATCACAAATATTAGGTGAACTGGACACAACTTTTAGAATCTCCAATACGGGAGTCTCTCGGCTAGGCCGGGCACAAAACTTACAATTCCAGTTTCTTCACTGTAAAATCTTCTTGACACCATGTGTCAGGCACTGGGCTTAAACCGTTGCTGAACCTGGAACAAAACACAGTTAGTCCTACGACCATAAGGAACAATAAACATTTTCAGATAGCATCACTCTGGTGCTTTATTCTTTCTTTTTAATGCAGCAGGAACGGGATGTTCTCTTTCTTCCCAATCCCGACTACTAGGAGGAGCCATCGGCTGACTAATGAAGCAAGCTCTTCGGGACTGGGCCCCTTGCAAGGGGTCGACGTGGGTATCCCAGGACACATGGGACAGGGTAGAATTTGAGATGGTAGGTTGGACATTCACTACCACCTGGACTGCAGCAGCTTGTGCCACAGAAGGATGATCAGTTGGTGCCGGCTCTTTGGGCCAAACCTACGCCACTGCAGGAGGGGGCCCTGGCACTTTTGTGGGTTCCCATGTTGGGGGCCACACCTCCGATGAGATAGGCCTGGGTGCACTGTGGATGAATTGGGTGCGCCGTCTTTTAGGGTGTTGTCTCTTTAAACTGGATAACTGCTGCAGAAGTGTCAGGGTAGTCCTCTCGGACGACGATCTCCTTGACATTTGGAGTGAAGAGTCCAAAGGGGTAAGAGTCCCACTCTTCTGAAGGGAAGTAGGCAAAGGGGATCTGAGTTGGACGGCTGGGCCTGGTAATAGCAGCAGCCCATTCCCCTCTCAGGCTCTTCACAGGGCAGTGGTGGATCCAGGGGGGCAACGGGGCAATTGCCCCCCCCCCGAGATTGCTGCCCCCTAGAATGGTGGAGCCAAAGCTGTAAGCTTCCGCTCCACCATTCACAAACCTTGGCTGTCACAGAGCGAGCGTGCACACAGCGTGTCTGTGGAGTTATCGGGCACTTACTCGGCTTCTCTTCCCCCTGATTGGCAGCTTTCTACTGCTCTGCTTGGGTCATGTGACACCAAAACATCACATGACCCCAGCAAGCAGGAAGTGCCTGGATGATGCAGGAGCCCAGCAGTGTTCTAAGGCAGGTAAGGTAAACTACCCCCCACCATCCATGCCCACCCTTTTCCAGCATCATCCCTCCCCCCTTCCCAGCACAATCCCTGCTCACCCCCCCCCCCCCCACCCCTTTCTCACCAGAGGTGCCCCCAGCTTTTGCAAAACTACAACTCCTAGCATGCTGGGAGTTGTAGTTTTGCAACAGCTGGAGGGTTGGGAAACACTGACATAAATAAGTGTTTCCCAACCAAGGTATCTCCAAAGCAAAGCTACAATGCTGTCCAGGCATGCTGGGAGTTGTAGTTTTGTAACAGCTGGAGGCACTCTGGTTGGGAAACACTGAGATAGGACATAGATCAGTGTTTCCTTAACAAGGTGCCTCCAGCTGTTCAAAACTACAACTCCCAACATGCTAAGTTTTGTAGTTTTGCAACAGCTGGAGTCCCCCTGGTTAGGAAACATTGATCTATGTCCTATATCAGGTGTACTCAACTGGCAGACCACGGTCCAGATCCGGACTGCGTCCCCCGGTCATTCAGACCATCCGCTGGATCTCCCCTTATTCATTTGTAGCTGTGTCTTTAAGACGCCAATACAAATGAATAGCCGCGGCCCGGAGCGAGGGAGCGATGTGTCCCTGCCCTGCGCTTCTCCTATGATGCAGGTAGCACCATTAGCTGCCTGCATCATCTGCTCTGGCCAGGCCTGACTAGAAGAGGCCAGAGCAGCGGAGCAGTGCGGGACCTGGGACGGCGATCCTAAGCTCTCAGGTAAAAATTTGTGTTCCCCCATCTGTGACTCTCCAGTTATTGTAGAACTACAGCTACCATGATGACCTTTTGTCTGTGCATGATGGGAGTTGTAGTTTTACAACAGATGGAGAGTTACAGTGGCAAAGTTCATATGGGGGCACAGTGGCATTAATTCTGGGGCACAGTGGCATCATTAATTTTGTGGAACACAGTGGCATCTCTAATTCTGTGGGTATAGTGGCATCCTTAATTCTGTGGGCACAGTTGCATCATAAATTCTGTGGGCACAGTGGCATCATAAATTCTGTGGTCACAGTGGCATCCTTAATTTTGTGGGACACAGTAGCATCCTTAATTCTGTGGGTATAGTGGCATCATAAATTCTGTGGGCACAGTGGCATCATAAATTCTGTGGGCACAGTGGCATCATATTATGTGGTCGCAGTGGCATCCTTAATTTTGTGGGACACAGTGGCATCCTTAATTCTGTAGGCACAGTGGCATCATTACTTCTGGAGGCACAGTGGCATCATCATTTCTGTGGGTACTGTGGCATAATTAATTCTGTGGTCACAGTGGCATCATAAATTCTGTAGGCACAGTGGCATCATTAATTCTGGGGATACAGTTGTGTCATTAATTCTGTGGGTATAGTGGCATCATAAATTCTGTGGGCACAGTGGCATCATAAATTCTGTGGGCACAGTGGCATCATATTCTGTGGTCGCAGTGGCATCCTTAATTTTGTGGGACACAGTGGCATCCTTAATTCTGTAGGCACAGTGGCATCATTACTTCTGGAGGCACAGTGGCATCATCATTTCTATGGGTACTGTGGCATAATTAATTCTGTGGTCACAGTGGCATCATAAATTCTGTAGGCACAGTGGCATCATTAATTCTGGGGATACAGTTGTGTCATTAATTCTGTGGGTACAGTGGCATCATTAATTCTGTGGGTACAGTGGCATCACTTATTCGGTGATCACAGTGGCATCACTTATTCTGTGGTCCCAGTGGCATCATTAATTCTGTAGGCACAGTGGCATCATTAATTCTGTGGGGCACAGTGGCATCATTAATTCTGGGGATACAGTTGTGTCATTATTTCTGTGGGACACAGTGGCATCATTAATTCTGTGGGACACAGTGGCATAATTAATTCTGTGGGTACAGTGGCATCATTAATTCTGTGGTCACTGGCATCATTAATTCTGGAGTCACAGTGGCATCATTCATTCTACAGGCACAGTGGCTTCATTTTATTGTTTTAGTCAGCCTTAGAGCATAGCATCTGCAAGTAATGTTGAAGGGGAATAGTGTGTGGCAGTAATATAACAGGGGCCCAGTGAGTGGCAGAATTATTTTCAGGGGCACAGTGAATGGCAGTATTATTTTAAGGGGCACAGTGGGTAGCAGTAATATACCAGGGGCACAGTGGGTGGCAGGTTTATATTTAGGGCAAAGTATGTGGTAGTATATTCAGGGATACAGTGTGTGGCAGTAGTATATTCAGGGGTACAGTGTTTGCCAGTATTCGGGGGTACAGTGTGTGGCAGTATTATATTCAGGGGCCCAGTGTGTGGCAGTATTATATTCAGGGGCCCAGTGTGTGGCAGTATTATATTCAAGGGCCCAGTGTGTGGCAGTATTATTTTCAGGGGTACAGTGTGTGGCAGTAATATACCAGAGTCACAGTGTGTGGCAGTATTATATTCAGGGGCCCAGTGTGTGGCAGTAATATATTCAGGGGGTACAGTGGGTGGCAATATTATATTCAGGGAGTACAGTGTGTGGCAGTATTATATTCAGGGGTACAGTGTGTGGCAGTAATATACCAGAGGCACAGTGTGTGGCAGTATTATATTCAGGGGCCCAGTGTGTGGCTGTAATATATTCAGGGGCCCAGTGTGTGGCAGTAATATATTCAGGGGGTACAGTGTGTGGCAATATTATATTCAGGGGCCCAGTGTGTGGCAGTATTATATTCAGGGGTACAGTGTGTGGCAGTATTAAATTCAGGGTATACAGTGTGTGGCAGTATTATATTCAGGGGCCCAGTGTGTGGCAGTATTATATTCAGGGGCCCAGTGTGTGGCAGTATTATATACAGTGGTTACAGTGTGCAGCAGTATTCAGGTTATACATCCTCCACACTTCAGTTGTTAGTTTGCTATTGCCTTCATGGCGCTGAGGCCGCTAGGTGTGCACCAAGCATTAGCATACAGCTTGGACCTTTACCGGATGGCAGACCTGGATAAGCGGACCCTCACTAAAAATAGGTGAGAACCCCTGGTCTATATATATTCCCTATCTATCTATGTCAGAGTTTCCCAACCATGGTGCCTATAGCTGTTGCAAAACTACAACTCCCAGCATGTTGGGGCGACACCATTTTCTACCGCAACGGGTGACACAAACCCTAGCAACGCCACTGGCTGTGAGTACACAGCGTGTGAGCTGCGGGGTCGCGATCCACTGCAGGCCGGCGCGATGACGTCACATCATCGCGCCGGCGCCCGGAAATCCCGTCCCCGCGGCCAGCATACTGTAAGTACTAAGAGTATGCTCAGGGCCCAGGGGATTTGGGGGACAGAATATGTGCCACTGTTAAGGGCACTATATCGTACAGGAGGAGGGGGGAGGGGGATTAAAAAACTTAGGGGAATTTTTTATGTGAGGGGCTGCAAGGCAAAGCACTGGGGGCACTATATGTGAAGAGCACATGACAGGGGGGCCCCCTGTGCTGTGCCCCTCACATATAATGCCCCCTGTGCTGTTCCCACACATATAAATGATATGTGTGGGGGGCACAGCACAGGGGGTATTATATGTGAGGGGCACAGCACAGGGGGCATTATATGTATGGGGCACAGCACAGGGGGCATTATGATATAATTCCCCCTGTGCTGTGCCCCACACATATAATGCCCCCTGTTCTGTGCCCACACATATAATGCCCCCATCATGCGCCCCTCATATAAAATGCCCCCATCCTGTGCCCCTCATATATAATGCCCCCATCCTGTGCCCCTCACATATAATGCGCCATCATGCACCCCTCACATATAATGCCCCCTGTGCTGTGCCCCTCACATATAATGCTCCTGTCATGTGCCCCAAACATATAATGCCCCCTGTGCTGTGCCCCTCACATATAATGCCCCCTGAGGGGACAGGGCAGGGGGCATTATATGTGAAGGGTGCATGACAGGGGCATTATATGTGAAGGGCACAGCATGGGGCATTATATGTGAGGGGCGCATAATGGGGGCATTATGTGTGAGGGGTGCATGATGGGGGCATTATATGTGAGGGGTGCATGATGGGGGCATTATATATGAGGGGCACATGATCGGGGCATTATATGTGAGGGGCAAAGAACGGGGGCATTATATGTGAAGGGCACAGTGGGACATATAACAGGAGCATTATTTGTGAGGGGCACAGCACGGGGGGCATTATATGTGAGGGGAACAGCAAAGGGCACATTATATGTGAGGGGCACAGCACGGGGGGCATTATATGTGAGGGGCACATGATGGGGGCATTATATGTGAGCGCATGATGGGGGAATTATATGTGAAGGGCACAGCACAGGGGGCAATATATGTTAGGGGCACAGGGCATTATTATGTGGGGGGGGGACAGGACGGTTCATAATTATTATATGTAGGGGCACAAGATGGGGCATTATTACTATATGTGAAGGCACAGAGTGTTCTGCATTTCAGAAATATATTGTAGATTATGAGGATTTTCTGGGGTGGTACATTTTTTTTTATGGGCAACAATACATTAGGGTATTTTATTCAGAGGGTGCACTGCACAGCAAGTTATATTCAGAGAGTGCAGTGTGTGGTAGTATTATATTCAGAGAGTGCAATGTGTGGTAGTATTATATTCAGAGAGCACAGTGTGTCGTAGTATTATATTCAGAGGTTACAGTGTGTGGTAGTATTATATTCAGAGAGTGCAGTGTGTGGTAGTATTATATTCAGAGGTTACAGTGTGTGGTAGTATTATATTCAGAGGGTGCAGTGTGTGGTAGTATTATATTCAGAGGGTACAGTGTGTGGTAGTATTATATTCAGAGAGTGCAGTGTGTGGTAGTATTATATTCAGAGAGTGCAGTGTGTGGTAGTATTATATTCAGAGAGTGCAGTGTGTGGTAGTATTATATTCAGAGAGTGCAGTGTGTGATAGTATTAAATTTAGAGGGCACAGTGTGTGGTAGTATTATATTCAGAGGGTGCAGTGTATGATAGTATTATATTCAGAGGGTACGGTGTGTGGCGTTATTATATTCAGAGGGTACAGTGTGTTGTTTGTTCAGGGGATACAGTGTGTCAGAATTATATTCAGAAGGTATGTGCCAGTATTATATTCGAAGAATACAGTGTCTGGCAGGTTTATAATTATTATTTTCATATAGAGGATCAGAATCGTAGTGAGGAGCTATCTGGGCGTCAAGTTCTGCAAAGATTTAGCTGGAACAAGTCCCGGTGGTATGTACATCTGAATTAGATAAGAGAAGACTATAGAGAAGACGTCACCTGTAGTCACTGATATCATTCTGTATCCTCCTGTGTGTGTCCCATCAGAGCTGGAGTCACTTGTAAGTTCTGCAGTAATGATGGGTAAAACAACAACTCCCAGAGCATCCCCTTACCACTACTTAGGTCATACTGGGAGCTGTAGTTTTAAATGGTAAAAACCTCTTTAGCACTTTCCCATTCTGTGGCAATTGGTATATTTGATTATTATTCTGACATATGAACATGGCCTAAGTCTTAAACAAGGTTAGGACTGTATGATACATTTAATAATATTGTAAGTTCCGTAATCTTATTTTCTGTCCGCCAACACAAAATACTCTAATAGTGCCCCTCCCGAGACTCGACTCTGGATCCGCCCCTGTCACAGGGGTGTACTCAACGATTTCCCCAGGTTTTAGAGAGTGCTTTTCAGGAGGCAGATAGTGTCTTTGCACCGCCCTCCGGTTCACAAAGAGGGTGCCTCCGTGGTGACAGTCCATTATAGTGCCGCAGCCCCTGATGCGGTCAAACTTGATGACTGTAGCTCTCCTGCGCTCAAGGGGAGGCTCGCCTTCCTTAGGTTGCTCGAGCCTGCGAATGTAGTATGACTCTAGCTGTTTGATATCTTGCTGCTGCCGTTCCCTCTCCTCAAACGATAGCCGCCTCGGCCCGTAGCGCTCTAGCCTCTCCGCCCTAATCTGCTCTAGTATGGCAGCCACTTCGGCATCTCTTTGGGCTTTTTCTGACCGGGCCGGAGGAATGGGAGGCAGGGATTTCCCAGGCAATGGAAGGATATTTTCCCACTTATACTTGATGATGGCTGGCTCATCCCCGAACAACCATCTAGGGAGCGGGGGTGATGGTGGGCGCTCGGCCGACTGAGGGGCTGACTGGTCTTGGGCGGCCGTGGCCTGTGGAGGTGGTGGGACCTTTGCCTCGGGGCTGGCTTCGGGGCTATTAGAAGAGGGAGTGGAGAAATCAGCTTCCGCTGGGGTACTCAATCCCGACTCCGTCGGGATTTCTGCCCACGGGCCCCAGGTGCGGTGATGGGGCGACAACCTCACAGGCGACGGGTCTCTGGAACTCCCGAGCGGCGTTGCGGCCCACTCGCCGTCATCCTCCGGCAACGGCACTTGGCAGTAGGCCTCGTTGGCCCCGAGGGACAGTCGCTGCAACTTCTCCGCCAGCTCCCGGAACATCTCCGATGCCGCCGTGGCAATCTTCCGACCCTCGGACTCCATCCTGAAACTCTCAGCACACATGTCGCTCTTGGTCTCCGCCATCTTTGCTCTCCTCTGTAGTACTTCCTGCAGACTGAAGAGGCCGCTGTATGCCTCCCCTTTTATGAAGGTCTCCACCAAAATGGCCGCCAGGCGGAAGTGCGTCATCAGCTGCGCCTGGGACCGGAAGTTGCACAGCAGCGTATCCTCTTCATCCAACCCCTTGGCAACAGGGGCTGGACTTCTTCCGTTCCACTTGGCTCTGGACACAACCACACTATTTCCCCGCCCAGGGGCGGGGCGAAGACTTCAGCGGGAGTCCTTGGCGCTCTTTTCCAGAAGCTCTTTAACTCTTTCAGGTACTGGGAAGTTTTTGGCGCGAAGCATCATTTCTGTCTTTCCTTTACACATGGCGGTTCTTTGACTTTAGAGAACACTTCTCGTGACTAATAATGCAATAAACTTCACCTTCCCCACCACTTGTATTTGCACCTCGGCAGACAATTTGTTTTCTATGACACAGTCCCGTACACAGTTCAGACTTGGGGGAAGGACTTGATTTAGTGCCTGAATAGTTAAGGCGTACACCTGAATCCTGTTCGTGATGCCAAAAACGTGTGGTAACCACGAGTGAAACCCGCGACCGCCACTACGCTGGGGTTAGCTACTTGGTTCTTGGTGGGGTGGGGGGGTTTATGAACCCAGGGTCAGATGGTATTAACCCTTAATGTCGCGTGACGCCACTGTAGTCTTGGTATCTCCCGGGGTACTACAGGTCCGGGGAACTCCGTCTCCCCACAGGCTAGCAAGGAAAGAATTGACTCCACACTAGGTTGCAGTTTAATGGAGGCTTTACTAACTTGAAGATAGGTGGTACAATCTCCACAGCGCTCAACCAAAGTCTCTCAAAGGTTTAACAGACAGTCTCTAGAGGACCACACAGCTTGCAGTGCCTGGACTTGATATTGCATATATGCTTGGCTCTTACGGCCGGACTAGGAGTTTTAGCTATATTAGGCTTGAGATTAAAGTCACTTACTGAAGTGTCGGTAGATTTGTGGCTTTTCGCCGGAAGATAAAGAATTGTCCTTTAGGAATTCTCTGATCAAAGCTGAAGTAAAGGCTTAATATTAGTTGGGGTTACTTCATGCTTTTCTTATCTCTCTCTCTCATCTTTGCTCTCACTCCTCTGCGGATTCTTCACTCTGAACTCCACTCTGTGCTCTGAACTGAATGAATTGCTTTACTCCTCCTCTATTCCTCTCACAGGAAATGCCACCCTTTATAAGGGAAGGCTGAACTAAAGCCCATTGGCCAGGCAGCTGTGGATCATAGAGTTGTCTGTATCCCCTTTAGGATTTACAATAAAGTTACATACAAGTAATAACATAATATAACACCTGTGGCAGTGTGGCAAGGAAAGGGTGTATTTCCTTGGCTCGCCCTGCAGAAGCTCTCACCTGCTTCTTAAGTAATGAGGCAGGAGGGAAGGGAGGTGTGTATATGAGATGGAGACTCAGTCTAATGTGGGCTCTTCCTAGGAGACAGCATGTGGGCTGTAGGGAAGAGACAGAGCCTGCTGAGGAGTACACAGCCCGAGCTATGAGGGGCTCAAAGAGAGTGACATTGTGAGTAGAAGGTTGCAGGGGACATATGTTTAACCGGCTGAGGGAAGCTCAGCGGTTGTTAGTCAGGACAAGCTGATCTGTTTAGTCAGTGACCAGACGGTCTAGGATTTTGTATTGTTCCTGCTTTTTGTTTATTTCTTTCCCTGCAACCTGTCTAATAAAACTGGCAAGGTGCCAGATTTGCATTATAAGCGTTTGTTTGCTGGTTTATTGAGAAGAAACGCATCCTGTGGCGTAGTCCAGGACGATCCCAGAGCTAATCCCCAAGACGGATCGTCACACACCTTACACAAATGTTCAGTCTAGCCCTCAGTCCTCCACTCTCACATACCCTGACTAAGCCTGAGGTTGCTAGGCAACATACTTAAAGCTACAGACACCTAATAACGGATTGCTAAATTATAACAGTGCAAATACAGATTAGAAATGGTTGAGTCCCTGCAGGGGAGCCCCCAGGACACTGGAGGTCTCAATCTGACAGGGCCTAAAATACTACAGAGGAAGTTCTTTTCTTTTAGAATTTCCTTTCTGTCTGACCACAGTGCTCTCTGCTGACACCTCTGTCCATGTCAGGAACTGTCTGGAGCAGAAGCATATTCCAATAGCAAACCTATCCTGCTCTGGACAGTTCCTGACATGGACAGATGTGTCAGCAGAGAGCACTGTGGTCAGACAGAAAGGAAATTCTAAAAGAAAAGAGATACCTCTAGAGCATACATCAGTTTATAAGTACTGGAAGGATTAAGATTTTTAAATGGAAGTAATTTACAAATCTGTTAAACTTTCTGGCACCAGTTGATTTAAAAAAAAAAAATCTAGTTTTCCACTGGAGTACCACTTTAACCTCTTAAGGACCCCGCATCATATCGCGGCGGGCCCGGCGTCATAGTGAAGTCGGAACCCGCCTCTAACAGCGCAGTGGCGCGCGCTATTAACCCTTTAGCCACTCAAAGCTGAGCCGCGCAGCTAAAAACGAAAGTAAAAGTGCCCGGCTAGCTCAGGGAGCTGTTCGGGATCATCGCGGTATAATGTCGGCATCCCGAACAGCTGTAGCACAGGAGGAGGTCTTCTTAAGAAAAGTGTAAAAAAAAAAAAATCATTAACCCTTTCAATTATCCCTTCCCCTAATAAAAGTTTGAATCACCCGGCATTTCCAAGAATAAAAAAACCAGTGTAAATAAAAATAAACATATGTGGTATCATCGCGTGCGGAAATGTCCGAATTATAAAAATATACTGCTTTTTAAACCGCACATTCAATGGCGTATGCGCAAAAAAATTCCAAAGTCCAAAATAGCGCATTTTTGATCACTTTTTATACCACAAAAAAGTGAATAAAAAGTGATCAATAAGTCTGATCAGAACAAAAATGATACAGCTAAAAACTTCAGATCACGGCGCAAAAAAAATAGCTCTCATAGCACCCTGAACACAGAAAAATAAAAAAGTTATAGGGGTCAGAAGATGACCATTTTAAACGTATAAATGTTCCTGCATGTAGTCAGGATTTTTTTCTGAAGTGATACAAAATCAAACCTATACAAGTAGGGTATCATTTTAACCGTATGGACCTACAGAATAAAGATAAGGTGTAATTTTTGCCAAAAAATATACTGCGTAAAAACGGAAGCCCCCAAAACTTACAAAATAGAGTTTTTTTTCATCAATTTTGTCGCACATTGATTTTTTTTCCCGTTTCAACGTAGATGTTTGGGTAAAATGACTAATGTCATTACAAAGAAGAATT
>NW_026608335.1:0-74713 GCF_029499605.1 Hyla sarda
CAGTGCATGCTGGGAGTTGCAGTTTTGAAACAGCTGGAGGTTTGGCCCCCTGATGTGAATGTACAGGGTACATTCACACTGGCAGGATTACAGTGAATTTTTCGCCGCAGTGCAAACTCCTAGCGAGAAACTCCCTGTAACCTGCCAGTGCAAATGTACCCTAAAAACACTACACTACACTAACACATAATAAAGGGTAAAACACTACATATACACCCCCCTTACAATGCCCCCCCCCCCCAATAAAAATGAAAAACATATTTTACGGCAGTGTTTCCAAAACGGAGCCTCCAGCTGTTGCAAAACAACAACTCCCAGCATTTCCAGACAGCCACTGACTGTCCAAGCATGCTGGGAGTTTAGCAACAGCTGGAGGCACCCTGTTTGGGAATCACTGGCGTAGAATACCCCTATGTCCACCCCTATGCAATCCCTAATTTAGTCCTCGAATGCTCATGGCTTCCTTTACCCCTTATGAAAAGGAAAAGTTGGGGTCTACACCAGCCTGTTAGTGTAAAAAAATAACAAAATTTACACTAACATGCTGGTGTTGCCTCATACTTTTTATTTTTACAAGAGGTAAAAGGAAAAAAAAAACACCAAAATTTGTAATGCAATTTCTCCTGAGTACGGAAATACCCCATATGTGGGTGTAAAATGCTCTGCGGACGCACAACAAGGCTCAGGAGTGAGAGTGCACCATGTACATTTGAGGCCCAAATTGGTGATATGCACAGGGGTGGCTGATTTTACAGCGGTTCTGACAAACGCAAAAAAATAAATACCCACGTGTGACCCCATTTTGGAAACTACACCCCTCATGGAACATAACAAGGGGTATAGTGAGCCTTAACACCCCACAGGTGTTTGAAGAATTTTCATTAAAGTTGGATGGGAAAATGAAAAAACTATTTTTTTCACAAAAATGCTAGTGTTACCCTAAATTTTTCATTTTCACAAGGGAAAGTAGGAAAAAAAGCCCCCCAAAATTTGTAACCCCATTTCTTCTGAGTAAGAAAATATCCCATATGTGGATGTAAAGTGCTCTGCGGGTGCACTACAATGCTCAGAAGAGAAAGAGCGCCATTGGGATTTTGAAGAGAAAATTTGTCCGGAATTGAAGGCCACGTGCGTTTACAAAGCCCCCATAGTCCAGAACAATGGACCCCCCCAGATGTGACCCCATTTTGGAAACTACACCCCTCACGTAATGTAATAAGGGGTGCAGTGAGCATTTACCCCCCCCCCCCCCCAGGTGTCTGACAGATTTTTGGTACAGTTGGCCGTAAAAATGAAAAATGTAATTTTTCATTTGCACAGCCCACTGTTCCAAAGATCTGCAAATGCCAGTGGGGTGTAAATACTCACTGCACCCCTTATTAAATTCTGTGAGGGGTGTAGTTTACAAAATGGGGTCACGTGGGGGGGTCCACTGTTCTGGCACCACGGGGGCTTTGTAAACACACATGGCCCCCCGACTTCCATTCCAAACAAATTATCTTTCCAAATGCTTAATGAAAATTTTGTGAAAAATTGGAAAATTGCTGCTGAACTTTGAAGCTCTCTGATGTCTTCCAAAAGTAAAAACATGTCAACTTTATGATGGCAACATAAAGTAGACATATTGTATATGTGAATCAATATATAATTTATTTGGGATGTCTGGTTTTCCTTACAAGCATAGAGCTTCAAAGTTAGAAAAATGCAACATTTTCAATTTTTTCATCAAATTTGGGAATTTTTCACCAAGAAATGATGCAAGTATCGACAAAAATTTATCACTAACATAAAGTA
Organism: Hyla sarda; assembly: GCF_029499605.1. Lineage (NCBI taxonomy): Eukaryota > Metazoa > Chordata > Amphibia > Anura > Hylidae > Hyla > Hyla sarda. The sequence continues at coordinate 1,795 of NW_026608335.1, forward strand.
GAATATGTCACGAAAAAACAATCTCGGAATCAGAATGAAAGGTAAAAGCATCCCAGAGTTATTAATGCTTAAAGGGGTAATCCAGGAAAAAACTTTTTTATATATATATCAACAGGTGTCAGGTGACATCAGAGAGCACTTAGACAGAAAAGAACAACCTTAATTTCAGAAGCTCATAAGTACTGAAAGGATTAAGATTTTTTAATAGAAGTAATTTACAAATCTATTTAACTTTCTGGAGCCAGTTGATATATTAAAAAAGTTTTTTCCTGGATAACCCCTTAACGACGCAGGACGTATATTTACGTCCTGCGCCGGCTCCCGCGATATGAAGCGGGATCGCGCCGCGATCCTGCATCATATCGCGGCGGTCCCGGCGCTCATCAACGGCCGGGACCCGCGGCTAATACCACACATCGCCGATCGCGGCGATGTGCGGTATTAACCCTTTAGAAGCGGCGGTCAAAGCTGACCGCCGCTTCTAAAGTGAAACTGAAAGTGACCCGGCTGCTCAGTCGGGCTGTTCGGGACCGCCGCGGTGAAATCGCGGCGTCCCAAACAGCTGATCGGACACCGGGAGGGCCCTTACCTGCCTCCTCGGTGTCCGATCGACGAATGACTGCTCCGTGCCTGAGATCCAGGCAGGAGCAGTCAAGCGCCGATAATGCTGATCACAGGCGTGTTAATACACGCCAGTGATCAGCATAGGAGATCAGTGTGTGCAGTGTTATAGGTCCCTATGGGACCTATAACACTGCAAAAAAAAATTAAAAAATAAGTGTTAATAAAGGTCATTTAACCCCTTCCCTAATAAAAGTTTGAATCACCTCCCTTTTCCCATAAAAAAATAAAACAGTGTAAAAAAATAAATAAACATATGTGGTATCGCCGCGTGCGTAAATGTCCGAACTATAAAAATATATCATTAATTAAACCGCACGGTCAATGGCGTACGCGCAAAAAAAATCCAAAGTCCAAAAAAGCGTATTTTGGTCACTTTTTATACCATTAAAAAAATGAATAAAAAGTGATCAAAAAGTCCAATCAAAACAAAAATCATACTGATAAAAACTTTAGATCACAACGCAAAAAATGAGTCCTCATACCGCCCTGTACGTGGAAAAATAAAAAGTTATAGGGGTCAGAAGGTGACATTTTTAAACGTATAAATTTTCCTGCATGTAGTTATGATTTTTTCCAGAAGTGCGACAAAATCAAACCTATATAAGTAGGGTATCATTTTAGCCGTATGGACCTACAGAATAATGATAAGGTGTCATTTTTACCGAAATATGCACTGCGTAGAAACGGAAGCCCCCAAAAGTTACAAAATGGTTTTTTTTTTTCGATTTTGTCGCACAATGATTTTTTTTCCGTTTTGCCGTGCATTTTTGGGTAAAATGACTAATGTCACTGCAAAGTAGAATTGGTGACGCAAAAAATAAGCCATAATATGGATTTTTAGGTGGAAAATTGAAAGGGTTATGATTTTTAAAAGGTAAGGAGGAAAAAACGAAAGTGCAAAAACGGAAAAACCCTGAGTCCTTAAGGGGTAAAAGTGACAGTGGTCAGATGTGGAAATGGGCTGGGTCCTTAAGGAGTTAAAGATGGAGCTCACTGTATACAAATGTATATAGGTGTAGCTAAGAATGTTATATTTTCTCATTGGAATTAGTTGTTATGCACAAACGACCCCTTTATAAATGCAATCCCCTAAATCTAGCTGCTGAAACCCTATGGTCACTATATATAACAAGTCTTCAAAGAGTGAACTCCTGTGTGACAAAGGCTGTCTGGGCTTGATGGGAGATGTAGTTTTAAGGAACACCTAATCCTGTGACCCTAAACACCACATCATCCTCCATGTAACTATCTGGACCCACATTTCCCTCTGCAGGCCACTACTAATCACCTCCAGCACCCCTCTGTCAGTCACAGTGGTACAGCCCTATATCTAGTACAGTAACTGTCCAATTAAATAACTGCTTCATTTCCTATGCGGAATAAGAGCTGGAAGCTGATTGGTGGATACATTTCCTCTTCTATGTGTATTATAGTACAGTATAATGCGGCGCGCGCTGTCCCCTATGGCTCTCCCCTCACAAACACAGCAGCGGGCAGGGTTGTGCGTCAGGTCACGTGGTGGCGCGTCACTTCCGGCCCTTCCTCTTGGCTTCCGTCTTGCTCCCCGCGTGTGTGCGCGCCCGGTGCCGCCGCTCTCTGGAGGCCTTTAAACCCACCGTGCTGCCCATACACACCCGCCTGCCGGCTGCAGAAGGTGAAGGGATGGTGCTCGGGCTGTGCTGGGTCTAGTCAGGGGTCGGGTTGTAGGCTGGGGGCCGCCGGTGTGGTAATGCGGTAGTGATGGCTCTGCGCAGCTCTCAGGCTGGAGGTGTCCTGGTCGTATCAATAGCTGTGCTAATAGAGGGGGCTCCGTGGTGGTCTCATGTGTGGGCACATGGGGGTCTCCTGTCTGGGGTCTCATGTGTGGGCACATGGGGGTCTCCTGTCTGGGGTCTCATGTGTGGGCACATGGGGGTCTTCTGTCTGGTGGTCTCATGTGTGGGCACATGGGGGTCTTCTGTCTGGTGGTCTCATGTGTGGGCACATGGGGGTCTTCTGTCTGGTCTCATATGGGGGACTCTCCTGTCTGGTGGGCACATGGGGGTCTTCTGTCTGGGCACATGGGGGACTTTCCTGTCTGGGCACATGGGGGACTTTCCTGTCTGGTGGGCACATGGGGGTCTTCTGTCTGGTCTCATATGGGGGGGTCTCCTGTCTGGTGGGCACATGTGTATAGTGTTCCCTCAGGCCAGGATAGTACAGGGTTGGGCCCATGTAACAGGCTTCATGGTTTAGTCTTCATTCACTGCCCATGGTGTTCTTCAGCCTATGGTTCTCCAGTTGTAAGACTACAACTCCAATCATGCTAACAGTTAGGGGATGCTGGTCTATGGGCAGTGGTCGTGGTATTGACCATTCACATTGCTGCCTATGGCAAACCCAATGGCCTATGGATGCCAGTCACCAACTAATTAGTAATGGCTGAGAGTCTAGATGTAGTGGAAGAAATCCACAGTGAGTTCTGCTACGAATCCTGTGATCCAGCAGAAAACCTGCTACATGTGGATTCACCCTTATACCATTGATGGCCAACAACTGTTATCAGTGACAGGCTGCCTTCTGCTGTATACTTGTCTGTCTTTGTATATATATATATATATATATATATTTTTTTTTTACCTCTACACTTCACCATGTACGGTCATGTCATTTATTGATGTTTTGTAGTTTAGAATAGACAGTGTAAATCTGGCGTCTGAATATGTATTTTATTTCATGCCCCATTTTAAGACAAACATGATCCAATTGCAGATCTGTTGAATCCGCTTCTGGTTTTGGTGCAAACTGCATTGCCTTTACACCTAAGAAGGTTTTTTTTTTTTTTCCCCCATTCATTTGCTGTGAATCAATCTGTATCCATGCAATTTAATTTCTGGGCCCTAAGTATAAGGATAGGTTCATACTGAGCAATTTCCGAACTTAAAAATTTCACTTAGAACTTCTGGTGCAGCCAAATCCCTTTGCAGCGGGATTCCACTATACAATGCATTCTATGAAATTTTAGTGGCAGAAAGAGAATGATCTCGCTCATTGGAATCTGCACCGTATCCACTGTCTATAGGGACAGCAATGTCAACAGTCCTAGTGCCTTGGAGTCTCCAGCTTGAATATTTCCAACCAGAGGTTCCTCAATCATAACTTAGCCTGACAGCCATAAAATTAAAGGGATATTTTATATAGGACTGACCTGCCCCATCTCCAGTGCCTGAGATATGAATCCAGATTACCCCCTTTTTTTTTTTCTTTTTTTTTTGGTCCATTTTTGTTTTGAAAAGTTGCTGCTGTTGTTTGGACCTACTTGAACGGGAGTCCCAAGTTGGAATGAAGTAGCAGTCTCCTGTACGCCATTCATTTTCCTCAATCCATTGGCTATGGGACTGCCAAAAATAGCTCTCTACTAGCGAGGCTCTGGACTTCCATTCTTGAGATTGATGGTCTCCACTCCCCCAAAATGATACTTATAAATGCAAGTCAGCCCCTTTAAAGGCGTACTCCAGTATGTAAAAATTGTCTGAGACTACGGCAGTAGAAAAAAAAAAACATACCTGTTGCCGTGCCTCCGGTAACCCTTTTCGGCCTCCTCTGTGATCCTCTTCCTGATGGTGAGTCATACGGCACTCAGTCAACGGCCACAATGGCCGGCAATAGGCTGAGCGGCAGTGTGATTTTTTTTTTTTTTTTTCGGCACTGGTGCCGGGGCCGTAAACGTCACACTGCCGCTCAGCCAATCACCGTCCGAGGCCGGACTTTGCTGCGCCCGGTGATTGGCTGAGTGCCGTATGACTCGCCAACAATCACGAAAAGGATAGTGACTGAGGCCGAAACGGTTTACCAGGGCAGCGGCGGTAGGTATGTATCCCTCCTTTTTTTTTTTTTTTTTTTTAAACTGGGACGCAACTTTTACATCCCTGAGTTCCCCTTTAAGGCCTCAAATACACTTTTGGGGTGCTTTCACAAAGCATATTAGCTACACATTTGTGTTACAGACTCAAGTTCAGCCCGACCATTTGTCTAAATCGTACTGACTGCTGTAAGTTTAGGTCATCAGAACTCCAGTCAGGGCAAGACTTGTATCCGTAATATGGAAAATGTGCATGAAATATGATTGGGTGAAAATGGCCTTAGAGAAAAGTCTTAGGAGCCGTCAACTTTTCTGTACCTCTTGTATCTACACCAACATATGATGTGATGAGTATGTAAGATTTTGGTGTCTGATCCTATTGTTCTCCCTGAGATAAGCAGTCACCAGTCCTGCTGCAACTTTATTCTTCCTCATTAAATACAAACATCAGGGGTGTGGAAATTTATTAAACTACTTGTCCATGGGACTGAAACAGAGCAAAATCTACTTGTATCTCATGACGATACACTTGTCCGGGCCAATTTTCGCTTTTACACGCTCTCATTTTTCCTCCTCTCCCTATAATAGCCATAAATAACTACTATAATGATACCACCTACGGGAGGGGGCGTGGTAGCTATCACGCCCCCTCCCGTAGGCTTGCATTGAGGGGCGGAGCGGGATGTCACACGGTGGCGGAGGCGTGACGTCACACGCCGCCGGCCCTGCGGTCGCCGGTAATCAGTCCCGGAACGAACACACTCCAGGCACTGATTACAAACAAGGTGCCGCGTGCATGATCACGGGCATCCCTAGCTGCGGGACTCCCGCGATCAGGCATCTTATCCCTTATCCTTTGGATAGGGGATAAGATGTTTAAGCACCGGAGTACCCTTTTAAGGACTCAGACAATTTTATTTTTAAGTTTCCGTTTTTTCCCTTCTCACCTTCAAAAATTAACTATTTTATATTTTCATCCACAGACTAGTATGAGGGCTTGTTTTTTGCGCAACCAGTTGTCCATTGTAATGCCATCATTCACTTTACCATAAAATTTATGGCGCAACTAAAAAAAATACTATTTGTGTGGGGAAATTAAAAAGAAAGCCGCAATTTAGCAAGCTTTGAAAGGTTTCGTTTTCGCGCCGTACAATTTACGGTAAAAATTACCTGTTCTTTATCGTTTGGGTCAATACAATTAAAATGATACCCATGATTACATACTTTTCTATAAAAAAAAATCGCAACCTTTTTAACCAAATTAGTACGTTTAAAACACCCCTATTTTGAAGACCTATAACTTTTTCATTTTTCCATATAAGCAGAAATTTATTGATACCATATTCGCTTATATAAAACTTTTAATAAATTTATAATTTTTTTGGAATAAAATGTTATAAAAAAGCAGCTATTTTGTACTTAAAAAAAAAATTTAAGAAATTTTACGTTCACGCCGTTCACTGTACGGTATCATTAGCATTTTATATTAATAGTTCAGATATATACCTTTATTGGGGAGGGTGATTTTCACTTTATTTATTTTTTTGAACACTTTTTTTTTTTTTTTTTTTTTACACTTATGTCCCCATAGGGGACTATTTATAGCAATCATTCGATTGCTAATACTGTCCAGTGCTATGTATAGAACATAGCAGTGATCAGTATTATTGGTCATATTCTGCTCAGACCAGAGCAGAAGACCCGTGGGAGGCAGGTGAGGGGACCTCCGTCTGCCGTTCTGGATGATCGGATTGCCGCGGCAGCGCTGTGGGCGATCCGATCATCCGTTTTTAGTGACTGTGATGCGGCAGATGCCGTGATCTGTATTGATCACAGCATCTGAGGGGTTAATGGTGGACATCTGCACGATCGCGAATGTCTGCCATTACCAATGGGTCCCTGGCTGCTATCAGCAGCCGGGACCTGACGTGCATGACCTGAGCATTGCTCCGATGCTCGTGGTTATGCATGGGGCGTAAATGTACGTCCTGGTGCCTTAAGTACCACCTCACCAGGATGTACATTTACGTCCGGCGTAGTTAAGGGGCTAATTGCCTTTTTCTGACCCTTGTAGCTTTTTTTTTTTTTTTTTTTTTGCATACAAGGCTGTATGAGGGCTATTTTTTTTTTTGCGCCATAATCAGTTTTTTGTATCTGTACCATTTTGGTAATGATCTGACTTTTTAGGGTCAATTCACACGTACAGTATTCTGCGCAGATTTGATGCGCAGGATAACTCCACTGTCAGCTTTTAGCTGGCTATTAGTGGTGGCCCCCATCTACTGAAAACAGCCGGGGGCTGCAGAGTATGGAGCGGGCACGAGTCCGGAGCCCGCATCATACCCTCCTCTGAGCGCTGCCGTGCTTGTCGGGGGGCTTTCAGGTCTGGCCCTGCTTGCCCGATAGGAATTCAACATCCCTGATACATGTTTGATCATACCGAGCCAGTGTACATGAGGGAACTAGGATTAATAATGGTTATTTAAACACTTGTTTGCTATTGAAGATGTATGGACACCTCTGGACTGGCCATAAAGTAAAATCTGTACCTCTAGTGCCCCAACTAGAGATGAGCGAACTTACAGTAAATTCGATTCGTCGCGAATTTCTCGGCTCAGCAGTTGATGACTTATCCTGCATAAATTAGTTCAGCTTTCAGGTGCTCCCGTGGGCTGGAAAAGGTGGATACATTCCTAGGAAAGAGTCTTCTAGGACTGTATCCACCTTTTCCAGCCCACCGGAGCACCGGAAAGCTGAACTAATTTATGCAGGAAAAGTCATCAACTGCCGAGCTGAGAAGTTTGTGACGATTGGAATTTACTGTAACTGTTAAGTTCGCTCATCTCTAGCCCCAACAGCTTATGTTTTCAGGGTTTAATAATATGTAAAGGTGATGTGATGGAGAGGATCTCTGCAACAGATTTGTAACTTTGATAGGGAAGTCTAAATCCACAGCGTGTAAACATACCTGAAGGGTACATTCACGTGGGAGCGCATCCACAGCATATTTGCTGCTGGTACACACAGAATTATGGCACCGCTTGCTCTGCTGTAACTGTGTCTGCTGACTCTGCATCGTTTAATACACTGCGAATGTGCTTCCGTGGGAACGTACCCGTAGACTGAATTTCAGCAACCCCACCTCTAACCTGAGGAATAAGATACATGTTTAGTTGTATTGACTGTGCATACTAATGGGCATCAAGAGTGATAGCTTGTGGGTAAAGTTCTGCTGGCATGTGTCTTGTCTGTGCCCAGGTTTAGAGGTCTGATCATGGTGGTAGCTGTGGAAATTAACAAGATGACCCTTAAGAGTTAAAGGTAATCTGTCTACCACCAGTTCTGGCCAAATTAAACCACTGATATATCCTATTGTATTTTCCTTTTTCAGATGAAAGAAAGTATCATGAATCAAGAAAAGTTAGCAAAACTTCAAGCCCAAGTCCGCATTGGTGGAAAGGTAAATGTTTTTTACATCAAAATGGTGATAAATCGGTAATAAACTCTTTTATTTATTTATATAGCGCCTACAGATTCCGCAACTCTTGAGTTCCTCATCCCTCCGTGGCAGCCTTAGCCCCATTGACATCATATTTTAAAGCCTTAACAACGAACATCAGATATATTTGTCATGGTGCTATTAAGGGGTGGACCCGCTCCATACTCAATGCCTGTCTGTTGCATTCAGCAGCAAACGGATGCTGCTAAAAGCCGTCTATGTAGCAATCTGCAGTGGTATTTAAACAGCATTCGATGCGAATAATTGTGTTATAGGTTAGATTAGCTCACTGCGTTTTGTTAGCCGAACCGTTGTCATGGCCGGCCGCAGATTTTTGAAGGCCTCTGTGTCTGCCATGACTGATTTGCTTATACAGCCTGCCTATGGCAGACTGTAAAATTAGATCACTAGATGGATCTAAGTATTAAAAAAAATGCCTAGGTAAAATCAAAGGGGGAGATTTATCAAAACTTTTCCAGACGAAAAGTCGCTGAGTTGCCCATAGCAACCAATCAGATCGCTTCTTTCATTTTGCAGAGGCCTTGTTAAAAATGAAAGAAGCAATCTAATTGGGGGAGATTTATCAAAAACAGTCCAGGAAAAAAGTTGCTGAGTTGCTCATAGCAACCAAAGTGTTTAAAAAATACATTTTGAAATACAACACTACTGATCCTGCACGACGAGGCACAGCGTAAACCGAAAAATTCTAAATTACAGAATTGCTTTTTGTCCTTTATTTTTTTTTTTCACATCTTAGGTAAAATTTAATAAAAAGCTATCAGAATGTCAGATCTAAATGAAATTAGTACAAATAAAATCTACACTAGTGGGATATTTGACAGTAATGGCATCCTACTGCATTATGGGGCCGGAATGCTATGGGTTGTCCATTTGTGGAACAATACACACATTAACTCTTTACGAACAGCTACAAAGATCTGGCCTCTTGCAACCATTTAGGATCCCAGCTTGACTGACATGTAAAAAATTACTATTTTTCAGTCTATTTATTTAAATTTTTAAATTTTTTTGGCCATGATCTGTATGATCTTAATTACAAGACAGTTTTCACTTGCATTGTTCATGTGTCTAATAGAAGACTTGGGCTTTGTTTAGAACTGTTGTGGATTTTAATGAGGCCCCTACTTGAGCTTCTGATGCAGGTGTGAACACTGCCTCAATTCTGGTTGTCTTTTCTGTCCTTCAGGGAACAGCACGCAGAAAGAAGAAGGTCGTCCACAGAACAGCTACTGCTGATGACAAGAAACTACAGTTCTCACTGAAGAAACTTGGTGTGAATAACATCTCTGGCATTGAAGAAGTAAGTCACTTTGAGAGATTGTAGTACCCCAAAAGGCATTATACACACTTGTGTCAAATTTTACAAGTATTTTTGTGTCTTCTGCGGACTTGATGTCATCCAGCGGTAAGATGTATCCCCTGTTCGCAGCATAGGGAATAAATGTCTGATAGCAGGGGGGTCCAATCGCTGGGACCCCCTGCGATCCATAACTTTTCCTCTAACCTGCGGATAGGGGATACATATATCACCACTGGACATCAAGTGTTTGCAGACTACAAAAAAAAAAATTGGCAAAGAGATGGAGCAGATTGAAGTGCTTTAAACGTACCTCTAATTCTCCTTTTTTTTTTAAATTACATTTTATATTTGGCGCCTAAATGCCCAAACGGGCACTGTTCTGCCTATTCCATTGGACTGTGCATTATGAAACACAGCTTCCTCCATAGCTTGTCTCCAGCATTATGTGATTAAATGGCACTGTAGCGAGTGGGACACATAATGCGTATATGGAGGGAAGAATGGTCCCCATGCACAGTAGGTCTCCTTATATTGTCTCCTTATGAACATTTACCAGTTCTGCCTTATATCTATACCTGTGACCTTAGATTATAATATTACAGAATCTACTCTGAGTATACCCCTCTCTTTTTTCTGTTGTGCCTATGTTTTTTAACATTATTTGTAATTGCATACTCTATAAAGTTGGTTGAATTATTTTGACACACCATGATATCTTGTGGCCTGCTTGTTTGGTGATGATTGCTGGGTGGCCATAGATAGCACTATACCAGGCTAATCAATTTGGTGATCACATGATCTTGTTTGTTTAAGCAGATCCCTTTGGGGGTATCTGGTCATGTGTCATGCTGCCCAAATTATAAGCAGCATGAAATTGGGACAGGCTCCCCTACTACAACCAGCTATTATATACTCATGAAATTATTATTGTAATAGTTAGAAAAGTCTGGATGGATCCTGCCACATTTCCTGGTGCTGCTGGTTTTGAGTTTTTGGGTCTTTATCTGTAAATAGATTTCATTAAATTCACACAACTTTTGTTAATCTTTCTAGGTAAACATGTTTACAAACCAAGGAACAGTCATTCACTTCAATAATCCTAAAGTTCAGGCTTCCTTGGCTGCCAACACCTTCACCATTACAGGACATGCAGAAACCAAGCAGCTAACGGAGATGTTACCCAGCATCCTGAACCAGCTCGGGGCCGACAGCCTTACCAGCCTACGGAGACTGGCGGAGGCCCTGCCAAAACAATGTAAGTAGAACCCCCATAGTTCAGCTTGTTGCAGCATTGTGTATATGTTACACTAGTAGGCATGATTATCCAAGGGCACGTATATAAATGTAACTTGTTGTAACACCAGTACCTACACAAGTGGCTCAACACTGTATGTGTAACGTAAGAAAGCTGGACATTTATTAGATTTTTATTTAAACCTTCCAATGCTAGAAACATTATGCAATTGTCACCTGAATAATAGTAATAGGTTTGAGCTACTTTCATAGTTTCAATTGTAATATATATATAGCACGGAAAAAATCCCATGCACCCTCAGACATAGAAAGATTTCAAGCAGTTAATATAGTCTGTGGCCTTGCATGTACTACTGCATTGAATTTAGTTGTATTACCTAGTTTATGTTCTATTTCATAACCACTGGTCTGCTTCTTTTAGCTGTAGATGGGAAAGCACCACTTGCAACTGGGGAGGACGAGGATGACGAAGTTCCAGGTAAGATTTTCTGTAACATAGTAAGGTTGTCAAGTTGTTTTTTTTTTTTTTTTTTTTTTATATATATTCACTTGGCCATGCTGGGGGTCCGTTGTGTATGGAATTTAAAAAAAGCTGCATCAGGTCTTACTGTACCTTTCTGTTTAATTATTATGAAAAACTTATAGTATATTCTAAAAGGCGAGTCAAAGAGTAAGAGGTTCTATGGCTGCTGCAAAGTCTCCTGCACCCAGCCTTTCATTAAAGGAAAACTGTCAGCCTGTTCACTCACCCTAAACCCAATACACTGGGGTATAATGTGTGTGAACAGGAGTCCAGTGAGGGGTCACTTACTGAAATATGTCCAGTAGGTCCTGAGATGTCCAGAAGATCATCTGCTGAATTCAGTGAATCGCGCGCAGGAGGCGAGGCGCCACCTGCTCCATTTACATATTCATGGTCTATGACTCCACTCCTCTAGGATGTGGAGTCACAGACAATGAATATGTAAATTGAGTGGGCGGAGCCTCGTCTCCTGTGCGCGATTCATTGATTTTAGCAGAGTATTGTCTGGGGGACATATCTCAGGAGCTACTGGACATATTTCAGTAAGTGACCCCTCACTGGACTCCTGTTCACACACATTATACCCCAGTGTATTGGGTTTAGTGTGGATGAACAGGCTGACAGTTTTCCTTTAACAATTAGTCCTACATATTTACAACGAAAGTTCTAAAAGGTCAATTCTAAGCTCCAGTCTCCAAAAAAAGTGATTGACACTACACATGAATGGGGAAGATGAACAGGTCTGTTCGGATGTATTTCTGGGAAGTTAGACATTTTGCAATATTTATTCACAAACGTCTTTATAGAAATCAGGAACAGGACAGCCCATATGGTAGCACAGAAATAGTGCAGAAAGTTTAAGGCAATTGCTTTTTTTTTTTTTTTTTTTTTTTTTTTTTTTTTTTTTTATAAAAACTTAGATTTTTATAGCTCTGTCCCTGTTGCTGGTGAGGGTCACTCCCCTGTCTGATCAGTTGGGTGTGCCGCTTACTCGGCGGTTTCTCCTATTGAAGTGAATAACTGGCCAGGCAAATGTGTGGCCACATACACTCATTTCCCTCCAGGATGCAGCAGTCACCTTATCCTGCAGTAGAGGGTTGGAGGACCCCTGTTCTTTACAGAAGTGCAGGTCCCAAAGTGACTACTAGTAAAAACAACTATACATTAGGTATTGGTGCCAACGCACTAGCCCATAAAATAAAGTTAATGTTTTTTACACTGTACTGGTGCTGTAAAAGTAATGACTAATACAGCTATGTCAGCAGAAAAATAAAGTGACTCACAAGTCAGGAGTTTAAAAAATGAACATGACTCGCTAAAAATAACTGCGTTAGAAAGGAGTTAAAGGTGTCCAATAATAGTACTGTGCAAACAATCAAAAATGTTTTCTTCCTGCAAAAATAGGTATTAAATATATAATTGTTGTGCCCTTAAAGAGAGAGGATCTGTTTGGCATAATAGGACAGATATTTGTTTATCTTCATGTGGTATATTTGACCTTTCAACTTTGCTGCTTCCTTTTAAAAAAAATAAATAAATAAAAGCCACACCTGGCTCAGGTTGCGTTTAGTTTTAGAACTCCGCTCCATTCAATTCAGTGGAACGAAGCTGCAATAGCACTTGAAAATGGAGTACAAGAGCAGTACCTCTGTGTCAATTAAATACATAAGCCCCTCCATAACAACCATGTTTTTGTTGCATTGTAGAAAAGTTTAGCCAAAACAAGTACTGACCCTCTCTGAATAACCATTAAAACCGGGTGCACTGCCTGTATTACAGCAGTCTTCTAGTGAAAGCCCAATCGTTCAGTTACAGGGGCTGTCCAGTGAAAAACAAATGATCCCTTATCCACAGGAAGCCAAGTATCTGATCCTGTGGATAAGTGATACACTTTTCACTAGACAACCCCTGTATCTGTATATTGACACTGTTTAAAAAGGAGGCTGAATAATACTTATTGCAGGTGCATTTGCATGCTAGTATTAAGGGCATTTTGCATTTCTAAGTGCCCAAATTTATCTCAAACTGAACATATGGTTACAAAAAGATTGCATCAGCACACTTCGAAAAATGGTGCACTTTTTGATCAAAACTTGTCCCCCATCCACCAGGCGGAGGTGACCTCACTTCGGATGGGACCCTAGGCTAGGTTCACACTGCAGAATCTCTAGGCAGAAAACTTTCTCCCGGAGATTCCGAATGCGGCCAACGCCGACTAAATCAGTCTCCAATAGACTGCAATGCGTTGCTCATTCTGCAGGTGGAAATTTTAAAGCTGATTTTCCGTTCAGAAATTCCGAAGTGTGAATTTGTGAACGGAAACCCATTCACTATACATTACATTTTAGTAAGCGGAATTTCTGCCTGCAATTTCAAAGCGAAATTGCAGGCGAAAATTCCGTAGTGTGAACCTAGCCTAACTCTCTAATCCCACTCACCTTTTCTGGGCATATGGCCTCTGACTGGGTAACATGCAGGATCCACTAACTATCAATATAGAAATCCTTGTGTGCAAGGCTAAAGAGGGTGCCACTCCCCTCTAACTACATAGCAGTCAGAGGCTATATGCCCAGCAGAGGTGAGTGGATTAAGCATGTTGGGATTCCATCTGCAGTGAGGCCACCTTCTCATGGTGGCTGGGGGGACACGTTTTGATCAAATGGTGCACTAAGAGCCTATATATATATATATATATATATTTTTTTACAGTGCTGCTGCAACCTTATTTTGGTATATTTTGTATTTGCAACAGCAGCATGCACCCATGTATTAAGTAGTTGTTGTGCTGGATTTTTTTCTATTTTGAACATATGGTTACAGTGCTTGGTCCAGCATTTTACATGTGATAATACAGGATCAGTAGACAATAACTGTAGTTGCATCTAAATGTAATGTGGGCATATGCTAAAGGAACATTTCCAATGACCTTTGTGTTTTTTGTTTGTGCTCCTCTACAGAACTGGTTGAGAACTTTGATGAAGCTTCAAAGAATGAGTCCATCTAAACTGAAAACCACTGAGGAACTTGATGCTGAACAGAGCTGCTATTTTATATTGTGACTTATCTATTTGTGCTTTTATTTTTATTTTTTCTTCCCTTTTGACTTGATGAGATTAAAGATGGGTCCATTGAAAATGCTCAATATGTAGCAGCTCAGCTTCAGTAACTGCTTTAGTGCAGACCCTGCCATTATGGCTACTTTAAGTGAACACACCTGGAAATAAAGATTTATCTACCATACACTTCAGGAGACCACTGTCTTATGTCTAATACCAGGCCCCAGAATTAACTGAAAGGGGTACTTAGTATTTTGTCATTGGCCCAGATTTATCAAACTTTGTGAGAGAAAAACTGGCGATCACAGCTCAGCTTTCACTTTACCTCAGCTCATTAGCTGAGCTGTGATTGGTTTCTGTGGAAAAATCCCTCCAGTTTTTCACTCGCACAATTTGATAAATCTGGGCCATTGTCTTTCCTCTGGAGGGACCGACCACTGAGACACTTTGTAATATCCAAAATGGGCCCAGCTCTTTATGCATGGAGCAGTGGGGTCAGCACATGCTCTATGGGAGTGCTGGCCACTGCAGTTTTTGAGCCAGAAATATATTTGAAAGGAATGGGAAATATAAAGGACTTCTTCCCACTGGATCCACTTCTGACTTTTGAGAAAAATCTTGTGTGGAAACCGAGCCTAATAGAATGGGCTGTTACCTTTTAGATCGCTGTATTCAGTGATCTGTATATTGGGACAGCAGGGAACAAAAGTGTCCCCTGCTAACTTGTGCCCCATACTAAAGGAAATAAATAAATGAAAGTAAAATGAGAAAAATCTAACCTTCCAAAGAGTGTATAGCTGTCCAACCGCACATGCACCAATTTCAGTGTCTTATGTGATACAAATGTTCTGCATGGGCATAAGGTGCTCAGGCATTTATGTTTCGGTCATGCTTTTGTGACTTTTAATCATCCAAAAACACAGACTGCGTCTAAAGCTACCCATGGGTGATCAACTTGAAGCAGTTATCTAAGATTAGAAAAACAGATTTCATTGAAAAAAAATATACCACACTTGTCCTCCGGGTTGTGTAGGATATTGCAGCTCATTTCCATTGAAGTAAACAAAGCATAGTTATCATACCACACACAGCCTGGGGACAGTTGTGGTACTGTGTGAAGAAATTAGCTCTGCTTTTCTATTCCTGGATAACTCCTTTTAACCTCAAGGACCAAGCCCACTTTCACCTTAAGGACCAGAGCAAAAATGACCACTGTTACTTAAAGCATTAATAACTCTGGGATGCTTTTACTTTTCTGATTCAGAGATTTTTTTTTTTCGTGACACATTCTACTTTATTTTAGTAAATTTTCGTCAATACTTTCATCATTTCTTGGTGAAAAATGTGATTTAGCATTTTTTTTTAACCTTGAAGCTTTCTGCTTATAAGGAAAATGGACATCCCAAATTATCCCCTTCATGACCCAGGGTTTTTCCATTTTTGCACTTTCGTTTTTTCCTCCTTACCTTTAAAAAAACATAACTCCTTCAATTTTGCACCTAAAAATCCATATGATGGCTTATTTTTTGCGCCACCAATTCTACTTTGTAATGACGTCAGTAATTTTACCCAAAAATCTACAGAGAAACGGAAAAATAAAATCATTGTGTGACAAAATTGAAGAAAAAAACAAAATTTTGTAACTTTTGGGGGCTTCTGTTTCTACGTAGTACATTTTTCGGTAAAAATGACACTTTCTCTTTATTCTGTAGGTCCATACGGTTAAAATGATACCCTACTTATATAGGTTTGTTTTTATTGTACTTCTGGAAAAAATCATAACTACGTGCAGGAAAATTTATGTTTAAAATTGTCATCTTCTGACCCCTATAACTTTTTTATTCTGCGTATGGGATGGTATGAGGGCTTTTTGCGTCGTGATCTGAAGTTTTTAGCAGTACCATTTTTGTAATGATTGGCCTTTTTGATCGCTTTTTATTCATTTTTTCATGATATAAAAAGTGACCAAAAATACGCTTTTTTGGACTTTGGAATTTTTTTGCGCATACGCCATTGACCGTACAGTTTAATTAATGAGAGATTTTTATAATTCGGACATTTCCGCACGCGAAGATACCATATATGTTTATTTTTATTTAGTTTTTTTTTTTTTTAAATAGGAAAAGGGGGGTGATTCAAACTTTTATTAGGGAAGGGGTTAAATGATCTTCTTTATTCACTTTTTTTTTCCCTTTTTTTTTTTTTTTTTTTTCTTTTTTGCAATGTTATAGCTCCCATAGGGACCTATAACACTGCACACACTGATCTTTTACATTGATCACTGGTTTCTCATAGGAAACCAGTGATCAATGATTCTGCCGCTTGACTGCTCATGCCTGGATCTCGGGCACTGAGCAGTCATTCGGCGATCGGACAGCATGGAGGCAGGTAGGGATCCTCCGGCTGTCATGTAAGCTGTTCGGGATGCCGCGATTTTGCCGCGGCGATCCCGAGCAGCTCCCTGAGCTAACCGGTATTAGTTTACTTTCACTTTAGACGTGGCATTCAACTTTGAACGCCGCGTCTAAAGGGTTAATATCGCGCGACACCGCGATCACTGCCGTGCGCTATTAGCCACGGGTCCTGGCCGTTGCTAGGTGCCGGGCCCGACCCGCTATGACGAGGCCCCACGTTATAGAATGGGAGCTGACCCATGACATACATGTATGCCATGGGTCGGGAAGGGGTTAAATATTGATTTATATATACAATTTGTCTACTTTATGTTGGCATCATAAAGTTGACATGTTTTTACTTTTGGAAGACATCAGAGGGCTTTAAAAGTACAGCAGCAGTTTGGCAAACTTTTTACAAAATTTTCAAAATCTGAATTTTTCAGGGACCAGTTCAGTTTTGATGTGGATTTGAAGGGCCTTCATATTAGAAATACCCCATTATAAAACCTGCACCCCTCAAGTATTCAAAATGATGTTCAGAAAGTGTTAACCCTTTAAGGTGTTTCACAGGAATAACAGCAAAGTGAAAGAGAAAATTCAAAATCTTCATTTTTTTTTTTTTTTTTTTTTGTAGACCAAATTTTTGAATTTTTACAAGGGGTAAAAAAGAAATCCCCCTCAAAATTTGTAACCAAATTTATCTTGAGTAAGGAAATGTGGATGTAAAGTGCTCCGCGGGCGCAGTAGAGGGCTCAGAATGGAAGGAGTGACGATGGGATTTTGGAGTGAATTTTGCTGAAATGGTTTTTGGGGGGAATGTTGCATTTAGGAAGCTCCTATGGTGCCAGAACAGCAAAAAAAAAAAAAACACATGGCATACTATTTTGGAAACTACACCCCTCAAGGGATGTAACAAGTGGTACAGTGAGCTTTAACACCCCAGTTGTTTGACTTTTCGTTAAAGTTGGATGTGTAAACGAAAAAAAAATGTCTTCACTAAAATGCATTTTTCCCCAAATTTTTACAAGGGGTAATAGAAGAGATGGGTTTACAAATTTTGGGGGGCATTTTCTCCCGAGTATGGAAATAGCCCATGTGTGGACTTAAAAAGTGCACTGTGGGCGCACTACAATGCACAGAAGAGGAGTCGCATTTTCTAAAGCAAATTTAGCCGAAATGGTTTTTGGGGGGGCATGTAGCATTTAGGAAGCCCCTATGGTGCTAGAAAAGACGGAAAAAAAAACACATGGCCCACTATTTGGGAAAGGCCCCTCAAGGAATGTAACAAGGGGTACAGTGAGCCGGAACACCCCACAGGTGTTTGCATTCTTTATTTAACATTCAACTTTAGCTGAAATTTGTCAATTCCCCCCCCCACTAAAATGCTGGTGTTACGCCAAATGTTTTCATTTTCACAAGGGGTAATAGGAGGAAAAGCCTCCCAAAATGTGTAGCAGTTTCTTCTGAGTATGGAAATACCCCATAGGTGGATGTGAAGGGCTCTGTAGGCGAACTACAATGCTCAGAAGAGGAGTGCCATTGGGCTTTTGGAGAGAGAATTTGTTTGGAATGGAAGTTGGTGCCATGTGCATGAAAGCCCCCATGGTGCCAGAACAGTGGACCCACATGTGACCCCATTTTGGAAACTACACCCCTCACAAAATGTAATAAGGGGTGCAGTGAGCATTTACACCCCACTGGTGTTTGACAGATCTTTGGAACAGTGGACAGTGCAAATGAAAAATTTTATTTTTCATTTTCACGGACCACTGTTTAAAAAATCTGACACCTGTGGGGTGTAAATGCTCACTGCACCCCTTGTTCCGTGAGGGGTGTAGTTTAAAAAATGGGGTCACGTGAGGGGGGGGGGGGTCCACTGTTCTGGCACCATAGGTGCTTTGTAAACGCACATGGCCTTCAATTCCCGACACATTCATTCTCTAAAAGCCCAATGGTGCTCTCCTTCTGAGCATTGTAGTGCACCTGCAGAGCACTTCACATCAGCATATGGGGGATTTCCATACTCAGAAGAAATGGGGTTACAAATTTTGGGGGCTTTTTTCCTATTTTCCCTTGTGAAAATGAAAAATTTGGGGTAACACCAGCATTTTAGCGAAAAATAATTTTCATCCAACTTTAACGAAAATTCGTCAAACACCTGTGGGGTGTTAAAGCTCACTATAACTCTTTTTACGTTCCGTGAGGTGTACAGTTTCCAAAATGGGGTCACGTGGGTATATATTTTTTGGCGTTTGTCAGAACCGCTGTAAAATCAGCCACCCATGTGCAAATCACTAATTTAGGCCTTAAATGTACATAGTGCTTTCTCACTCCTGAGCCTTGTGCGCCCGCAGAGCATCTTACGTCCACATATGGGATATTTCCATACTCAGGAGAAATTGGGTTACAAATTTAGGGGGTCTTTTTTTTCCTTTTACCCCTCGTGAAAATGAAAAGTATGGGGCAACACCAGCATGTTAGTGTAAAAAATAAAAATGTTTTACAATAACATGCTGGTGTAGACCAACATTACCTTTTCATAAGTGGTAAAAGGAGAAAAAGCCCCCCAAAATTTGTAACACAATTTCTCCCAAGTACAAAAATACCCCATATGTGGCCCTAAACTGTTGCCTCGAAATACGACAAGGCTACGGTGTGAGAGCGCCATGCGCATTTGAGACCTAACTGATTTGCATAGGGACGGACCCAGATGCAAGCATTACACTTGCCTCAGATACCAAATACCAACAAACCTACAACACTGTTTCCCAAACAGTGTCTCCAGCTGTTGCAAAACTCCCAACAGCCTGGACAGTCAATGGCTGTCCGGCAATACTGGGAGTTGTTGTTTTGCAACAGCTCGAGGCTCCGTTTTGGAAACTGCCGTACGAGATGTTTTTCATTTTTATTGGGGGGGTATATATATGTAGTGTTTTGTGTAGTGTTTTTAGGGTACATTCACATGGCGGGGGTTCACAGCACGTTTCCCACTGGGAGTTTGAGCTGCGGCGAAAAATTTGCCGCATCTCAAACTTGAAGTGGGAAACTCACTGTAAACCCCCGCCTGTGTGAATGTACCCTGTACATTCACAGATTGGGGGGAGATAAGTGTTAGGGGATAAGTGTTATATCACTGCAGATGTCCTTCAAGGCTAAAATAGGCAGCACCATTAAGGGGTTAATCTTCCTGATGTGTGTTGCAGAAAAAGGAAACAAAAAAAAAAACATTTGGGGAAGACTGACAAAAAGAACTAAACAAATAACTTTCAAGTACTGTATTATAAACCTACATTTTGCTCAGGACACAATAGGTCAAAGCATCCCTGGTCATAAAAGGGTTAAAGTGTAAAGTGGGTGCACCACACAACCTACCACACACAACTTGAGGACAGGAATGGTGCTGTATTTTATTTATTTATTTATTTTTTTATCTGCTATGTTTTTAAAATCCTGGACAACTCATTTATCCGGGACCCAAAAAAAAGTCATATGGCTTAATGCGTAAAAAGGAAGTCAGTCCTAATTCCACTGACTTTCTGTAAACTACAGGATGACATCATCACCTATTAGATCACGTCTGCTAGATCACAGACCCCCTCCCAGCTCTATCTGTATACTGCTGCTGCCATCTCTATGGGATCAGGATATATAGGGGGAGATTTATCAAAACCGCTGCAGTTGCCCATAGCAACCAATTAGATTTCTTCTTTCATTTTTGAAAAATGAAAGAAGCTATACGATTGGTTGTTCTGAGCAACTGCTCCAGTTTTCCTCTGCATAGGTTTTGATAAATCTCCCTGTGTTTTTTGCTGCGTTTGTTCTGCTTTTGCTATGATTTTCCCAGAATCACAGCAAAAAGGTGCTATTTTACTGCAGATCATTGGTAAAATAAGTCGTATTTTCAGCAATTTAGGAAAATCTTAGAAAACAGACAAAATTCAACGTGCGAAGACACCTCAGGTGTTGTTATAGGTCAAATCACTTTCAACTCATGGCAATATTTCTCTAATAAATGCTTAAAAAAAAAAAAGAAAATACATCAAAACTGCACATAATGTGAACTGACCTCAACCCACTTATGAGTCTGTGGTATTGGATGTTATGCAGGCAGATGGAATTACCCTAGGGGCAGATGGCATTAACCCCTTGTATTCATGACACCAGGGCGTGGTTTATCCTCAATACCACCTGAAGGTATACTGCTGGATCCTGGGCTAGGCACCGGGGCAATAATGACTTTGACACCAAGTTACGGACAACGGTAGCTTTACTGAGGTTAGACAGGTGGAAAAGTCTATACAGTTCATCTAGGCCCACGGAGGTGACCAGTAACTTCAGAGACATTAAGGGCTTACTGGGACATGCAGTGGTTTTGGACAATTTAATGCAGGCCACGATGACTTGACAATAGATGACTGTGACTGACTTGACTGGAGACAGACTAAGGCTGGGTTCACACCACGTTTTGTTAAATACGGTTCCCGTATACGGCTGGGAGGAGGGGGCGGGGCTTAATCGCGGTGCCCGCACTCAGCCGACTGGTGTGAACCGCAGCCTCAGGTCGGCTTCGTTTTCAGCTGTATGCAGCATTTTTGCCTACGGTCGGGAAACCGCATACGGCCGAAAACGAAGCCGACCGGAGGCTGCGGTTCACTCCGGTCGGCTCATAGACATGCATTAAATACGGTTCCCGAATACGGCTGAGTGCGGGTGCCGCGATTAAGCCCCGCCTCCCAGCCGTATACGGGAACCGTATTTAACAAAACGTGGTGTGAACCCAGCCTAAGCTGTGACTTTAGCTTACTTGTAGCTTGTGGCTGCAGACTTGACTTGAGGCCTCCTATGACTCCAGACACACTCTTAGGCTAAGTTTCTACTTGTTTTTTTTCCCTGTGTTTTATGGTATGGAAAAAAACTGCATCTGGCGTTTTTTCTTTTGTGTGGAAATTGCATCTTTGGCCCCTTTGGTGTTTTTTTTTTGTACCCAAAATTTGTTGGGTACCAAAAAAAAAAAGGATGCAGTAGTGATGGAAAAAATGTATTTAACAAAAATTATATTTTTTATAACGAAATTTTATTTAATTTTTAATAGTGTGTGTTTCACTTTTTTCCTCTCTTTTTTGACATTTTTTAGATAGTACTACTACTCCCAGCATGGAACAGTGTGTGTTCCATGCTGGGTATAGTAGTACCACCTAAAAAATTAAGAATAAAAAGTGAAAAAAACACACATACTACATTTTTATTATTGTCGGCTACATTTTTAGTGCCCTGCCTGCACACATAACTTGTTCCCGGTTTAAAAATTTATAAAAAATGTTGTTATATTCCATAACTACTGTATCTTTAAATTTTTTTTTTTTTAATGGTACCCTACGAAATTTTATTAAAAAAAGGTATCTCCATCACTTTTTTTGGATCACTGAAGTCCAAAAGAGAATAAAAACCGCCTGAAAAAACGCCCGAAGAAACTTGGCCTTAGGCTCGACTGCACCTCAGCAAAGACTCAGGAACTAAGTGAGAGAAGAAACTCCTCCCAGGGCTTTTATGGGGGAGACTCTGGTGGGGTCCCAATGATCACCCTTAAGTCACCTGGTCACAGATACCTCCTGGGTAACAATCACATGACAACTCACCTGACACCACATCCTCAGCCAGGGGATACAAGGGAAACCATTTCAGTAAAGGATTTAAATCCAAAATGGAGCCTAACCCTTGCCTGCAATATCCACTAAAACAGGTAACCTCAAGGCATACATAAGAATATTTAAATTATTCTCGAGTAATAGCCTATACTATATATGTGTGTATATATATATATATATATATATGGCATATATTAGAAAATACTTCCAGTGTGTACCTCTGATGAATACTTTTAGAATGAAGTTTGACTAATGAAGCTGGCAAGATGATAAATGTGACATCTATTGTAAGAGACTTCCCACCTCCTCCTGGTAGTAACAAAGATCGGGAGCAGCACAACCTGCTGTTTTTATTTTATTATTTAAGTTTTCCTTCATATAAATTATGTTCTGCATGTTATATACAGTACATGAAATGTCCAGCCTCGACCTGTAGAAGAGAGAAATGCAGTACAGTCTGTATATTTATATATGTTATCAGCCCTTTAAAGGGGTACTCCACTGGAAAACATTTTATTTTTAAATCAACCGGTGCCAGAAATTAAACAGATTTGTAAATTACTTCTATTAAAAAATCTTAATCCTTTCAGTACTTATCAGCTGCTGTATGTTCCAGAGGAAGTTCTTTTATTTTTGAATTTCCTTTCTGTCTTACCACTCTCTGCTGACATCTCTGTCCATTTTAGGGACTGTCCTGAGTAGGAGCAAATCCCCATAGCAATCCTCTCCTGTTCATGGACAGTTCCTAAAATGGACAGAGGAGTCAGCAGAGAGCACAGTGGTCAGACAGAAAGGAAATTCAAAAAAAGAACTCCCTGTGGAGCATATAGCAGCTGATAAGTACTAGAAGGATTAAGATTTTTTTAATAGAAGTAATTTACAAAACTTTCTGGCACCAATTGATTTAAAAAATTTTTTTTTTCCAAGGGAGTACCCCTTTAAAGTCTCTGATGCATTAGCAGTATCTCAGATGTGAAGACGTACTGTATGTTCTAGATGCACTATAGCAATAGGAACTACACAAAGTCGAAGTCTAAAAAAGTTCATCCATTGTTTGCCATAGAGACCAGTGTACTGTCCCTGAATGTAGGGTCTTCTCACTCAAATATTGAACTGGGTCCTTACTGTGACGTCTCAGCTACAAGATTTTTCGTCGCTCCAGTCTGTACAGTCCTGAATATTATCATTACAGCGGGTTTTAGGGATGCAGTCACAATCGGCAAAGAAGACGGTGTTACATCTCCAGCCTGGACATGGAGGGCAGCGTAGAGCTGAAAGATATAAAATTATCTATCATATGAAAATGCTATTTACCGTAATCTATCTTTCTATAAAGCATATCTCTAAATGTTGTTAAAACTGCTCAGGCAAGATGGCTGCCCCCATAATAATATACTAAAAATGTAATTAAAAAAATGACATTCAGAACAAAGAAACATTAGAAAACTGAACATGTTTCAGTATCTGGATCTAATCCGTAAAATAAAAAACAAACCAAGAAGCACATTCACTTTCTTCTGTGGGTCTATATAAACAGGAAAACCGTAATTCTGTCAATATTTCTCTTTTTTTTTTACTTGATGTGTGGTTCAGTGTTTATCTCTTTGGCTTTTGCTGTCCTGGTTGTGAAACAATGTTCTACAGGGAGGGGGAGGTTTAGCTGCTATTGTCTTTTCTATACACTGGTGCCACCTTTTGTTTTAATTTTGTTCTTTTTCCAGCAGCCTCCTCATTATCATTTCAAACAGAACAGAAAGTCTCAGCTCAAAATTAAGCCTAGTGGCCAGACTGAAAATTGCATGATTTTTAGGATTAATTTACAATACATATAGTAAATTAAAAAATCTAAAACAAAATACTAAAAATTAAGCATTAAAACTTGATTTATTTTCGGATTACATATTTCCATAAGTCTTCAAAGAGTATCTCTCATCTCATGAGAACTGTTTCTGTGCTGCCTTCGCAATGTATTTTACATGCTTGGCACTCAGCAGGGTCTGTCCCTTTAAGACCCTCCATTTTCTTGAAGCCTAGAGGCGGGCCTTCTCTCTAAAGTCTAGGGCTAGCCCCGGCAAGTCTAATTCATTCCAGCTCCAGCCACCACAGTGACCAGATCCACAGGACTTCTTAAAGCTAATACAGACTGTAAATCTGATAAATACCAAAGCCTGTGAGTAAGGAATTGCTAGTTATCTTGTGTAGAGAGATGCTCGGCATTTGTAGATAGATAATGTGTGTTTTCAGTGTGTAGTAAGTGAGCACATGTTAGACTATCTATGTATTAGCTATGCATAATGTAAGGCACTTGAATAGCCATGCTTATATTTGTCTTTCATATGTTTGTTTTACAGTTTTACCGCGTGTGTTCATTATATCTCAGTAAAGATTACATCAGTTAAGCAAACCAGCGTGTCTTTCCTTGAGATTCGGTATAAACTTGATGTGAAGCTGTGTCCACGAGACAGCGGAGACATTATAGTAAAAAGGCTTTTAAAACGTTATCAGAAGCAGTTAATCAGCTTTGAATCGTCCGCAGCAGTAAAAAAGACTCATAAATCCTGTGCCCTGCAGTCTGTGTCGGAGTAAGGGCGCGAAGCACTAGAAAGTGAAACTAATTCTCTCACGTGCTATAACACCGCTGTGCTGTGTCCAGTCATCATCATTATCTGCGCTGCCAGCTAAATCAAGATGCAGAACCCAGAGAACAGCACTCTGACAGTTAACCCTCAATGCTCCTATAAAGAGGAAGACACCTTGCAAAGAAGTAGATCTAGGTGCACAACATTGTCTAGAGCGTCCAGTCAAACAAATCTAACTTCGGTTAGCGCCGATGCATCAAGATTTAAACGCCATAGTTCTAGACACTCAAGCACCACCAGCCTGTCATCCGCTAGCGCCATAGCAACTAAGGCAAGAGCGAAAGCAGAGGCAGCTTGTGCAATGGCGTCCTATGCAAAGCAGGAAGCTGAATTGATGAAAGAACAAGCTGAAGTGCAAGCATCTTTACACTTACTGCAACAGCAGAAAAACGCTGCAGCAGCCTTAGCCGAGGCAGAAGTTCTCACAAGGGTTGCCGAAGCTCAGTTCGCTGACATAGAAACCCAGATGTCACCCCTCAGCGCAAGCCAACGTACTCGTGAGTACATACAGTCACAAGCAACCATGTACACTGACCAGCAGTTCAATTATGCACCAAGACCATCATTGACTCCACCAGCAATAAGCAACTTTGATACTATGCAACACTGCAAGACTGAATTAGAACCTCAGGGTAGGAAGTCAAGTGGTCGCATGCTCAGAGACCAATCTGCCAACCTGACAAGAGTGCAAACGGATGCTGATGTACTACCTCCTCAAGCAAATACAAGTCTGGATTATAGCAGAAAGACTTACAACAGAGGAGAACAAAGCAGACTTAGTCAATTACCTCATCAGCCTTACCAGCCGCAGCCATACCCTGAGTTTACACCCAGGAAGTATTCACCAGTTGCAGCAAGAGCTACAGAGGTAGCAAGATTCCTGATGCGCCGTGAGATAGTGAGCGCTGGTCTCATGAAATTCGACGACCGTCCAGAAAACTACTGGGCCTGGAAGTCATCTTTCCTAAGCGGTACCCAAGACTTAGATCTGACAGACAGAGAAAAGCTTGATCTGCTCGTCAAATGACTAGGACCAGAGTCCACGGAGCAAGCCCAAAGAATCAGATCAGTACATGTTCATGACGCAGCAGCAGGACTTGCAATGGTGTGGAGGAGACTAGAACACTGCTATGGGTCACCTGAAGTGATTGAAGATGCTCTTCTGAAGAGGAAAGAAAACTATCCAAGAATGACAAACAAAGACAATCAAAAGCTGAGAGGGTTTGGGGACCTACTCTTAGAAATAGAAGCCGCTAAGTCTAGTGGACATCTGCCAGGTCTCTCATACTTAGATACAGCACGTGGAGTTGATCCCATAATCGAGAAACTTCCTTTCAACTTGCAGGAAAGGTGGGTCACTCAAGCATCAAGATACAAGAAAGAACATCGAGTCGCATTTCCACCATTTGCCTTCCTTGCTGAATTCATCGTAGACCAAGCTGAAACACGCAATGATCCAAGCTTTGCTTTCCTGAACAAGAGAACTGCAAGCTCCCCAAAGGTAGAGCAAAAACATCCAACGCCTTACAAAGAACGCAGAGCAACAGTTTCTGTACGGAAGACAGAAGTCTCGCCTGAGTCTGCAGTCAATCAGGAAGACAACACAAGTAAGAAAGTTGAGGAGCCAGACAAAATATGTCTCATCCACAACAAGCCTCATCCACTAAGAAAATGTCAGTCTTTGTACAGTCTTTTGCAAATTGCAAAAGACTGTACAAAAACAATAAAATGCACAGAGTGCAACAGTGACAAACACCTGTCAGCACTACACCCAGGACCACCACCATGGAAACAAGAAGTTCCAGCAACTCAAGAAGATCATGGTGGGGAGCAAGGCGAGAGTACAACGCCAGCAGTAACCTCAAAGTGTACTGAGATCTGTACAGAGCAGGGCCGCCCCAGATCATGTTCCAAGATATGCTTAGTCAAGGTGTATCCTGCAGGCTTCAGAGAAAAAGCAATCAAGATGTACACAGTCTTGGATGAACAGAGTAACAGATCTCTGGCAAAAACAGAGTTCTTTGACCTCTTCGGTGACAAAGGAAGTCCAACTCCATACACCCTGAAGACTTGTTCTGGAGTTGTAGAGACAACAGGGAGAAGAGCAAACAACTACATCATTGAGTCATTAGATGGAAAGACAAAGGTGACTCTTCCTACTCTCATAGAATGTGATGAGATACCAGACGACAGGTCAGAGATCCCCACACCTGAAGTTGCTCGTCATCACCCCCATCTGGTGCGAATAGCAGACCAGATACCAGCACTAGATCCAGATGCTGCAATCATCCTTCTACTTGGGAGAGATATCCTCAGAGTGCACAAAGTCAGAGAACAGTACAATGGGCCACACAATGCACCATTTGCACAACGCCTTGATCTCGGATGGGTCATCGTTGGAGAAGTATGTCTAGACGGACTCCACAAACCAGAAAAGGTAAATGTCTACAGAACACATCTGTTACAGAATGGTCGTACATCTTGTCTTTGCCCATGTACCAACAGTCTACACATTAAAGAGAGACTTGTAAACCCAACACATCATCGGAGTATCCAGAGGTGCATGGAAGACTTAGCCTCAACTGGAGATACAGATGAACTGGGCTGTAAGGTGTTTGAAAGAACACGAGATGACGACAAGCTAGCACCCTCGGTGGAAGATACTCTCTTCCTTGAGATTATGGACAGAGAAGTCTTCAGAGACAAATCAGGCAGCTGGGTAGCCCCTCTACCCTTCCGGTCACCACACCATCGCCTTCCTGACAACAAAGTACAAGCAGAGAAACGCTTCACCTCGTTACAGCACATGCTACAAAGAAAGCCAAATATGAAGAAACACTTCCAAGCCTTCATGCAAAAGATCTTTGATAACGATCAAGCTGAAAGGGCACCACCACTACAAGAGAACCAAGAACACTGGTACTTACCAATATTTGGGGTGTACCATCCTCAGAAACCAGGCCAGATACGCGTAATATTTGACTCTAGTGCGAAGCACAAAGGCATCTCACTAAATGATGTCCTTCTCAGCGGACCTGACCTGAACAACACACTCCTTGGAGTACTCATCAGGTTCAGAAAAGAACTCGTAGCAGTGACAGCAGACGTACAACAGATGTTCTACTGTTTCCTTGTTCGTGAAGATCACAGAGACTACTTAAGGTTCCTGTGGTATGAAGACAATGACTTTAACAAAGAAATCACAGAGTACAGGATGAAGGTACATGTGTTTGGAAACAGCCCTTCTCCAGCTGTAGCTATCTACAACCTGATACGAGCAGCACAGCAAGGTGAAAGACATGGTCAAGAAGCCACACAGTTCGTCATGAAGAACTTCTACGTAGATGATGGACTTGCTTCTTTCTCCAGCAACGAAGAAGCTATCAACGTCCTGAAAAGTACAAGAGAAATGTTGGCAGAATCCAACATAAGACTGAACAAGGTAGCTTCCAACAGCAACAGAGTCATGAAAGCATTTCCAATGGAAGACCATGCTAAAGACCTTAAAGACTTGGATCTAGGAACAGAATCCCCACCCTTGCAAAGAAGTCTTGGGATTAGTTGGGACCTGAAGACTGACAGTTTCACCTTCAGGGTCTCCAGAGAATAGAAGCCATTCACAAAAAGAGGTGTCCTATCTACAGTCAACAGTCTTTACGACCCCCTGGGGTTCGTAGCACCCATCATCATGCAAGGTAAAGCTCTTTTGAGACAGATCACTACTGAGCAAGAACAAAGTGACTGGGACGTACTACTACCTGAAGAGAAGGAAATGCAGTGGAAGTTGTGGAAAGACTCATTGTTAGAGCTTGAACAACTCAACATCCCTAGACCATACGTATCTGTTTCCTTGTCTGCTACAAAGAGAAGAGAAATATGCATATTCTCTGACGCCTCCACTATGGCTATCGCATCTGTCGCCTACCTTAGGGTAATAGACACTGAGGGACAAAGCCATGTCGGGTTCCTCATGGGAAAATCTAAGCTGGCTCCCAGACCGGCTCACACTGTCCCACGTCTAGAATTTTGTGCTGCTGTCTTAGCTGTGGAAATGGCAGACATGATTACAACAGAACTGGACATTGAGATCCATGCAGTGAACTTTTATACAGACAGCAAGATTGTGTTAGGATATATTCACAACGCTTCAAGAAGATTTTATACATACGTGGCCAACAGAGTGACACGTATCAGAAAGTCTACAAGTCCAGAACAGTGGCATCACATCAGCACAGACAAGAACCCAGCTGATCATGGGACAAGACTAGTGCCAGCTGCTGCGCTCAAGCAAACTAACTGGTTTGTAGGTCCATCTTTTCTTCGTAAACCAGAAACCAAAGAAAATACTCAGGTAGAGACCTTTCAGCTCATAGAACCAGATCAAGACAAAGAGGTAAGACCTCAAGTTGCAGCTTGTAGGACTATAGTTACAAGAGACAGTCTGGGCGCTCATAGATTTGAAAGGTTTTCCAGCTGGAAGTCGCTGACCCGTGCAATCGGAAAACTTATCTGTCTAGCCAGATCCTCCTGCAGAGCTACCAATACTGATCAGCGTAGCAACGACCACCTTGAACAAGCCAAGGTCACGATCATCAGATGCGTCCAACAGGAAGTCTTTAAAGAAGAAATCCAGGGCCTTCTGAAAAAGGAAGAGATTTCTCAACACAATTCACTCAAGGACTTGTACACCAAGCAAAGGAAACAAGTTCAAAGTCTTGCGGACATTTTCTGGAAGAGATGGAGACAGGAATACCTGATAATATTCCAGCCACGCAAGAAATGGCAAGATGACAAGCCCAATTTACAAGTTGGAGACGTTGTTTTACTGAAAGACTCTCAGGCCCACAGGAACGAGTGGCCTATTGGACTCATTGTGGGGACTGATCCTAGTAGGGATGCTAGAGTTAGAAAGGTTGAAGTTAGGATTGTTAGACAGGGCATTCCCAAAGTGTATGCAAGGCCAATTTCTGAAGTAGTTTTACTTCTGTCCAAGGGTTAGTGGCATAACAAAAAAGTATGCCAGGTGGGGAGTGTGCTGCCTTCGCAATGTATTTTACATGCTTGGCACTCAGCAGGGTCTGTCCCTTTAAGACCCTCCATTTTCTTGAAGCCTAGAGGCGGGCCTTCTCTCTAAAGTCTAGGGCTAGCCCCGGCAAGTCTAATTCATTCCAGCTCCAGCCACCACAGTGACCAGATCCACAGGACTTCTTAAAGCTAATACAGACTGCAAATCTGATAAATACCAAAGCCTGTGAGTAAGGAATTGTTAGTTATCTTGTGTAGAGAGATGCTAGGCATTTGTAGATAGATAATGTGTGTTTTCAGTGTGTAGTAAGTGAGCACATGTTAGACCCTATCTATATATTAGCTATGCATAATGTAAGGCACTTGAATAGCCATGCTTATATCTGTCTTTCATATGTTTGTTTTACAGTTTTACCGTGTGTTCATTATATCTCAGTAAAGATTACATCAGTTAAGCAAACCAGCGTGTCTTTCCTTGAGATTCGGTATAAACTTGATGTGAAGCTGTGTCCACGAGACAGCGGAGACATTATAGTTTCAATAAATACTAAAGTACTCTGGAATATCTTTCTTGAACTGGCCTTGTGTTGCTCTTCTGTGCATTCCTTCTGAAGATTTATGAATAACTGACAACTATTTTAGAATTTCTTAAATTGATAGAATGTGTCCCTAGACAGTGCAATGAATGCTGACACTATAAAAAAAAAAAAAAGAGAGAGTATGAATACACTCCCCTGACAAGAGGAATGGTAACGCCCATTTGTCGATTTATGCATGCTTTTCCTGATTACACAAGAAAGCGGTGTTAGAAGTGGTAAAAATTCTATGATAGTAGACATGTAAAAAGGGCAAATACTTTACTTGTTGCACAATACCTTGCTAAGGCTTCCCATTACCATATCCTAAAAAAAACTATGCTTGACAGATTGTTGCCCGTTTTGCGATACCTGTTTCATCGGAGCAGTCTCCGCAGTCATTCCTGTTGTCACAAAGCTTGTCAATGTATGTCCACGATCTCTTGTTTGCACACTTGAACACCAAGCCTTCTGGAAGACTATTAGGTAAATTTCCTATTTTGTGTTAAATAAAACATTTGTTAGGTAGATCAATAATGTGCCATAAGAAACAATGACTGTGGAAATACTGTCTTTAGAAGGTGACACTTTAAATGAGCTTTGTCTGATACAAAAACTTTTTATATGTTGTACATCTTGGCAAAACATTAACCTTTCTAATACACTTTCTAAGAAAATTTTATTTAAGGTTTATAGAAATCATGGCTTATAAAAAATCATGGCTTATAAAATCATGGCTTTGTCTAAGCGTAAGCACAGACATGGATAAAGTCCTGTAAGTGAGGGTGCGCTAGCACCGAGGAGTCCTATCAGACAGAAAAGAGCACAGAGGAGTGCTATCAGACAGGAGAGAGCACAGAGGAGTGCTATCAGACAGGAGAGAGCACAGAGGAGTGCTATCAGACAGAAGAGAGCACAGAGGAGTCCTATCAGACAGGCGAGAGCACACAGGAGTGCTATTAGACATGAGAGAGCACAGAGGAGTGCTATCAGACAGGAGAGAGCACAGAGGAGTACTATCAGACAGGAGAGAGCACAGAGGAGTACTGTCAGACAGGAGAGAGCCTAGAGGAGTAATATCAGACAGAAGAGAGCACAGATGAGTCCTATCAGACAGGAGAGAGCACAGAGGGGTGCTATCAGACAGGAGAGAGCACACAGGAGTCCTATCAGACAGGAGAGAGCACAGAGGAGTGCTATCAGACAGGAGAGAATACAAAGGAGTACTATAAGACAGGAGAGAGCACAGAGGAGTGCTATCAGACAGGAGAGAGCACAGGAGGAGTACTATCAGACAGGAGAGAGAGCATAGAGGAGTACTATCAGACAGGAGAGAACACAGAGGAGTCCTATCAGACAGGAGAGAGTACAGAGGAGTCCTATCAGACAGGAGAAAGCACAGAGGAGTACTATCAGACAAGAGAGAGCACAAAGGAGTCCTATCAGACAGGAGAGAGCACAGAGGAGTACTATCAGATAGGAGAGAGCACAGAGGAGTCCTATCGGACAGGAGAGAGCATAGAGGAGTGCTACCAGACAGGAGAGAGCTCAGAGGAGTACTATCAGACAGGAGAGAGCCCAGAGGAGTGCTATCGGACAGGAGAGAGCACAAAGGAGTCCTATCGGACAGGAGAGAGCACAGTGGAGTCCTATCAGACAGGTGAGAGCACAGAGGAGTGCTACCAGACAGGCGAGAGCACACAGGAGTCCTATAAGACAGGAGAGAGCACAGAGGAGTACTATCAGACAGGAGAGAATACAAAGGAGTACTATCAGACAGGAGAGAGCACAGAGGAGTGCTATCAGACAGGAGAGAGCACAGAGGAGTCCTATCAGACAGGAGAAAGCACAGAGGAGTACTATCAGACAAGAGAGAGCACAAAGGAGTCATATCAGACAGGAGAGAGCACAGAGGAGTACTATCAGACAGGAGAGAACACAGAGGAGTCCTATCAGACAGGAGAGAGAGCATAGAGGAGTACTATCAGACAGGAGAGAACACAGAGGAGTACTATCAGACAAGAGAGAGCACAAAGGAGTACTATCAAACATGAGAGAGCACAGAGGAGTCCTATCGGACAGGAGAGAGCACAGAGG
Organism: Hyla sarda; assembly: GCF_029499605.1. NCBI lineage: Eukaryota > Metazoa > Chordata > Amphibia > Anura > Hylidae > Hyla > Hyla sarda. The sequence continues at coordinate 34,290 of NW_026608335.1, forward strand.
AGTGCTACCAGACAGGAGAGAGCTCAGAGGAGTACTATCAGACAGGAGAGAGCCCAGAGGAGTGCTATCGGACAGGAGAGAGCACAGAGGAGTCCTATCAGACAGGTGAGAGCACAGAGGAGTGCTACCAGACAGGCGAGAGCACACAGGAGTCCTATCAGACAGGAGAGAGCACAGAGGAGTGCTATCAGACAGGAGAGAAAACAAAGGAGTGCTATCAGACAGGAGAGAGCACAGAGGAGTGCTATCAGACAGGAGAGAGCACAGAGGAGTACTATCAGACAGGAAAGAGCACAGCGGAGTCCTATCAGACAGGAGAGAGCACAGAGGAGTACCATCAGACAGGAGAGAGCACAGAGGAGTCCTATCAGACAGAAGAGAGCACAGAGGAGTTCTATCAGACAGGAGAGAATACAGAGGAGTACTATCAGACAGGAGAGAGCACAGAGGAGTGCTATCAGACAGGAGAGAGCACAAAGGAGTACTAAAGGACAGGAGAGAGCACATAGGAGTGCTAACAGACAGGAGAGAGCACAGGAGGAGTACTATCAGACAGGAGAGAGAGCATAGAGGAGTACTTTCAGACAGGAGAGAACACAGAGGAGTCCTATCAGACAGGAGAGAGTACAGAGGAGTCCTATCAGACAGGAGAGAGCACAGAGGAGTACTATCAGACAAGAGAGAGCACAAAGGAGTCCTATCAGACAGGAGAGAGCACAGAGGAGTACTATCAGACAGGAGAGAGCACAGAGGAGTACTATCAGACAGGAGAGAGCCCAGAGGAGTCCTATCAGACAGGAGAGAGCCCAGAGGAGTGCTATCAGGCAGGAGAGAGCACAGAGGAGTCCTATCGGACAGGTGAGAGCACAGAGGAGTACTATCAGACAGGAGAAAGCACAGAGGAGTGCTAGAGGAATGCTAGCCCACCTTCACTTACTGGACTTTGTCCATGCCTGTGCTTCAGCTTGGACAAAGCCGTGATTTTTATAAAAAGGAAATTACATTTTCTTATGAAGTCTATTAGAAAGGTTAAAGTTTTGCTAAGAAGTTTTTGAATCTGACAGTACCCATTTAAACATAGGCATCTAAAAGTCTCTGTTTTCCTTTGAGTTGTGTCAGATCTGACAGCAATATGTGAAATTAGCCTAAGATGCCTAAGAGCATATAGGCCACTAAGTGCAGCGCATGTTATACATCCTCTCAGACTGTTTGTCACTTCTATGGGCTTTGTGAGAAGGATGCGAGGGTAACACCTGAGGATGACATCTGAGGATGTCTTTATTTTCACAGGTCCTACATAAAACATTATGGCATCATGAATGTTGCTGCACAATAAAAAAAAAGTCTAAGGTTGACTTCACGCTGTGTTTTTGTCTAATTTTTTATATGCTTTTTTGTTTTAGTTGGTGAACTTGAGAGATTTGTAAGGTATCCAACTAAAACAAAAAAGTATGTTCAAGATTAAACAAAATAGTATCAAGGATAAGTGGTGTATGACGCTGCCTGGGTCCTATTGCAAAAGAAAAAGCCCTTCCAAATAAACCTCAAGGGTAAATCTCTGGGGAAGAATTTATGGATTTAAAAAAACTAAAAAACACTTTAACTAGAATTGCATTCTCTACGTGGCATATGATGCTATTTGATGCAACTATACATATGTATTATGTTAAACACATGACATAAAATGCTGAATATAACTATTTTCATGGAGCACCCTTAGTTCCAGGGTTCTGTACATATTATAAGGGGTGATGATATGATAAGCAAGTGCAATAGACCTGAAACAGTAAATGACAGATTGATGTAATGGGAGAGAGGACCCTGCCGATGAGGGCTTACAGTCTACAAGTCAGGGCTGTTCATCCAACAGCTATTATAATGACCTACAGGCGCCAAAGACAAGGATAGTAGATCATGAAATTCTGCTTTGTGCACTAAAAGAGCTTGTCCTGTCCCTTGGTAAACACTAAGGCTCTGTGGGTCTGATTTACTATTGCAGATGTTTTAAGAAAGTGTCTTACATGACTTGCTACACAGCAAAAGTCCTGCTGTTCACTGGAAGGCCCTAGCCTAGGGCGGACTAGGGAGAGTATATAGCCCTCCAGCAATGATAACAACCCCTACCTACAAGTGTGTTTCCCCTTGTGTATCTAGTCTTAGATTTACCGATTATGTTCTGGACCAGTGGGCCTCTTTATATTTGAAATGAATAAAGAATAAAGTGTACCTGTCATTAGCAAAAATGTTTTATCTAATGTAGAAAATAATATCACATGTATTTGTAATACATGAGGTGGCCCAGTACAGGAGTTGCACTCCTGTACCTTTCTGTCCTGTGTGGCGGACTCTATCTCAGTGTCCCCTAAGTCCACCTCTACCCTTATTGTATATATCTCAAATGGTTAATTAGTGCCTTATGTTATATATGAGAATGTCTTTAAAATGTTCATATGCCTTTAAATGTTGCTACCAAGTCATGTAACCAGGGAAGGTGTCAGTGACCAGGTGACTTGTGTGGAGACCTATAGGACCCCTCCAAAGTGCTCCAATATAAATCAAAGGAGGAGCTAGTTCAGTCTCTTGAACTTTTTGAGTACATGCCGAGGAATAGTCAAGACAAATAGCCACTGTGCCCCCAGAATTAATGCTGCTGCTGTGCCCCCAGAATTAATTCTGGGGGCACCGTGGCATCATTAATCCTGGGGGCACAGCGGCATAATTAATTCTGGGGTCACAGTGGCATCATTAATTCTGGGGCACAGTGGCATCATTAATTCTGGGGGCACAGTGGCATCATTAATTCTGGGGGCACAGTGGCATCATTAATTCTGGGGGCACAGTGGCATCATTAATTCTGGGGGCACAGTGGCATCATTAATTCTGGGGGCTGAACAGCATCATTAATTCTGGGGGCTGAGCGGCATCATTAACTCTGGGGCAGAGCGGCATTATTAATTCTGGGGGCTGAGCGGCATCATTAATTCTGGGGGCTGAGCGGCATCATTAATTCTGGGGGCTGAGCGGCATCATTAACTCTGGGGCAGAGCTGCATCATTAATTCTGGGGGCACAGCGGCATCATTAATTCTGGGGGCACAGCGGCATCATTCATTCTGGGGGCACAGCGGCATCATTCATTCTGGGGGCACAGCAGCATCATTAATTCTGGGGGCACAATGTCATAACTAAATCTGGAGGCACAGTGGCATCGTTAATTCTGGGGGCACAATGTCATAACTAAATCTGGAGGCACAGTGGCATCGTTAATTCTGGGGGCACAATGTCATAACTAAATCTGGAGGCACAGTGGCATCATTAATTCTGGGGGCACAGCGGCATCACTAATTCTGGGGTCACAGTGGCATAACTAAATCTGGGGGCACAGTGGCATCACTAATTCTGGGGGCACAGCGGGATCATTAATTCTGGGGGCACAGCGAGATCATTCATTCTGTGGCACAGTGGCATCATTAATTTTGGGGCACAGCAGAATCCTTAATTATGGGGGTACAGTGGCATCATTAACTCTGGGGTCACAGCGGCATAATAATTCTGGGGGTACAGTGGCGTCTAATTCTGGGGCATAGTGGCATCATTAATTCTGTGGGCACAGTCGTATCATTAATTTTGTGCAGCACAGTGGCATCACTAATTCTAGGGGCACAGTGGCATCATAAATTCTTGGGGCCCAGTGGCATAATTAATTCTGAGGGCCCAGTGGCATCATTAATTCTGTGCGGCACAGTTGGATCAATAATTCTTGGGGCACAGTGGCATCATAAATTTTGGGGGCACAGCGGGATCATTAATTCTGGGGGCACAGTGGCATAACTAAATCTGGGGGCACAGTGGGATCATTAATTCTGGGGTCACAGCAGCATAACTAATTCTGGGGGTACCTCGGGGTCACCACAAGGACAAGCAGGGCTCTATGCAGGGAGGACAAGCAGGGCTCTGTACACTGAGGACAAGCAGGGCTCTGTACACTGAGGACAAGCAGGGCTCTGTACACTGAGGACAAGCAGGGCTCTGTGCACTGAGGACAAGCAGGGCTCTGTGCACTGAGGACAAGCAGGGCTCTGTGCACTGAGGACAAGCAGGGCTCTGTACACTGAGGACAAGCAGGGCTCTGTACACTGAGGACAAGCAGGGCTCTGTACACTGAGGACAAGCAGGGCTCTGTGCAGTGAGGACAAGCAGAGCTCTGTACACTGATGACAAGCAGGGCTCTGTACACTGAGGACAAGCAGGGCTCTGTGCACTGAGGACCAGCAGGGCTCTGTACACTGAGGACAAGCAGGGCTTTGTGCAGTGAGGACAAGCAGAGCTCTGTACACTGAGGACAAGCAGGGCTCTGTACACTGAGGACAAGAAGGGCTCTGTACACTGAAGACAAGCAGGGCTCTGTACACTGAGGACAAGCAGGGCTCTGTACACTGAGGACAAGCAGGGCTCTGTACACTGAGGACAAGCAGGGCTCTGTCCACTGAGGACAAGCAGGGCTCTGTACACTGAGGACAAGCAGGGCTCTGTACACTGAGGACAAACAGGGCTCTGTACACTGAGGACAAGCAGGGCTCTGTACACTGAGGACAAGCAGGGCTCTGTACACTGAGGACAAGCAGGGCTCTGTACACTGAGGACAAGCAGGGCTCTGTACACTGAGGACAAGCAGGGCTCTATGCACTAAGGACAAGCAGGGCTCTGGAAACTGAGGACAAGAAGGCTCTGTGCACTGAGGCCCTATGACATGACCCCCGCTCACACAGCAGGATGATTGACAAGCCAGGAGCCTGCACAGAGCCCAGCTTGTCCCACCCTCACTTCCTATATTTGGTTTTCTCATTGAGACACACGGGCAATAGCTGCAGGGACAGTATTTTTTCACCCAAAAATATACTATAAATATTATTATTTATGCCACGATGTCCCCAGAATTAATGATGCCACTGTGACCCCAGAATTAATGATGCCGCTGTGCCCCCAGAATTAATGATGCTACAGTGCCCCCAGAATTAATTCTGGGGGCACAGCAGCATAAATAATTCTGGGGGCATATCGGCATCATTAATTCTGGAGGCACTGCAGCAGCATTAATTCTGGGGGCACAGTGGCATCATTAATTCTGGGGGCACAATGACAAATAATTATGGGGGCACAGCAGCATAAATAATTCTGGGGGCATAGCGACATCATTATTTGTCACTGTGCCCCCAGAATTAATGCTGCTGCAGTGCCCGCAGAATTAATAATGCCGCTATGCCCCCAGAATTATTTATGCTGCTGTGCCCCCAGAATTAATTCTGGGGGCACAGTAGCATCATTAATTCTGGGGGCACAGCGGCATCATTAATTCTGGGGGCACAGCGGCATCATTAATTCTGGGGTCACAGTGGCATCATTAATTCTGGGGACATCGTGGCATAAATAATTCTGGGGCACAGTGGCATCATTAATTCTGGGAGCACAGTGGCATCATTAATTCTGGGGGCTGAGTGGCATCATTAACTCTGGGGGCAGAGCGGCATCATTAACTCTGGGGGCAGAGCGGCATCATTAACTCTGGGGGCAGAGCGTCATCATTAACTCTGGGGGCAGAGCGGCATCATTAATTCTGGGGGCACAGCGGCATCATTAATTCTGGGGGCACAGCGGCATCATTAATTCTGGGGGCACAGTGGCATAACTAAATCTGGGGGCACAGTGGCATCACTAATTCTGGGGGCACAGCGGGATCATTAATTCTGGGGCACAGTGGCATCACTAATTTTGGGGGCACAGCGGAATCCTTAATTCTGGGACACAGTGGCATCATTAACTCTGGGGTCACAGCGGCATAACTAATTCTGGGGGTACAGTGGCGTCTAATTCTGGGGCATAGTGGCATCATTAATTATTGGGGCACAGTGGCATCATTGATTCTGGGGGCCCAGTGGCATCATTAATTCTGTGCGGCACAGTTGGATCATTAAATATTGGGGCACAGTGGCATAATTAATTTTGGGCGCACAGTGGCATAATTAATTCTGGGGGCACAGCGGCATCATTAATTCTGGGGTCACAGTGGCATCATTAATTCTGGGGACATCGTGGCATAAATAATTCTGGGGCACAGTGGCATCATTAATTCTGGGAGCAGAGTGGCATCATTAATTCTGGGGGCTGAGTGGCATCATTAACTCTGGGGGCAGAGTGGCATCATTAACTCTGGGGGCAGAGCGGCATCATTAACTCTGGGGGCAGAGCGGCATCATTCATTCTGGGGGCACAGCGGCATCATTCATTCTGGGGGCACAGTGGCATCATTAATTCTGGGGGCACAGTGGCATAACTAAATCTGGGGGCACAGTGGCATCATTAATTCTGGGGGCACAGTGGCATCACTAATTCTGGGGTCACAGTGGCATAACTAAATCTGGGGGCACAGTGGCATCACTAATTCTGGGGGCACAGCGGGATCATTAATTCTGGGAGCACAGCGGGATCATTAATTCTGGGGCACAGTGGCATCACTAATTTTGGGGGCACAGCGGAATCCTTAATTCTGGGGACACAGTGGCATCATTAACTCTGGGGTCACAGCGGCATAACTAATTCTGGGGGTACAGTGGCGTCTAATTATGGGGCATAGTGGCATCATTAATTATTGGGGCACATTGGCATCATTAATTCTGGGGGCCCAGTGGCATCATTAATTCTGTGCGGCACAGTTGGATCATTAAATCTTGGGACACAGTGGCATCATTAATTTTGGGGGCACAGCGGGATCATTAATTCTGGGGCACAGTGGGATAATTAATTCTGGGGACATAGTGGCATAAATAACTCTGGGGCACAGCGGAATCATGAATTCTGGGGCACAGTGGCATTATTAATTCTGGGGTCACAGCAGCATAACTAATTCTGGGGGTACCTCGGGGTCATCACAAGGACAAGCAGGGCTCTATGCAGTGAGGACAAGCAGGGTTCTGTGCAACGAGGACAAGCAGGGCTCTGTACACTGAGGACAAGCAGGGCTCTGTGCAATGGGGACAAGCAGGGCTCTGTACACTGAGGACAAGCAGGGCTCTGTACACTGAGGACAAGCAGGGCTCTGTACACTGAGGACAAGCAGGGCTCTGCACACTGAGGACAAGCAGGGCTCTGTACACTGAGGACAAGCAGAGCTCTGTACACTGAGGACAAGCAGGGCTCTGTACACTGAGGACAAGCAGGGCTCTGTACACTGAGGACAAGCAGGGCTCTGTACACTGAGGACAAGCAGGGCTCTGTGTACTGAGGACAAGCAGGGCTCTGTACACTGAGGCCCTATGACATGACCCCTGGCTCACACAGCAGGATGATTGACAAGCCAGGAGCCTGCACAGAGCCCTGCTTGTCCCACCCTCACTTCCTATATTTGGTTTTCTCATAGAGACACATGGGCAATAGCTGCAGGGACAGTATTTTTTCACCCAAAAATATACACATTTGTAAACCAATGTATATTACAAATGTATTATCTACATTATATTAAAAGTTTTTGCTAATGACAGGTACACTATCAGTTTGAAGTGGCAATAATCTTCTTTTGATCTTCTAGTTTGACGCCTCCACTAGTAGGTCAACACGATCATTAACTTTACATGACTCGTGCCACATGTAACCAATTTTGTGCCTTTTTGACAAAAAGATTTGGTTTAGCATAACGAGGGTGTGGCTTTCCATGAAAAGGGGTGTGCAAACCTGTGCACCAGAATTGGAGTATAGTAAGCCAATGAACAGTCTAAACAAATGTACTAGATTTATATTCATAGCCACTGTTGTAAATTTGGTGCATTTGTAGACCATCTAGTCTAGATTTGCATTGTCTAATTGTTAGACAGTATCAGTAAGTCCGGGCCTCTGTGCCTATTTCACACCAATCTCTAAATATGTAAAACTAACCACAGTATCTTCTAGACTCATCCTCCCCATTTCCACAGTCCACTTTCCCGTCACACAGAGCTGAAGCTACGATGCACGTGCTTCTGTCGTCACATAGGAAGCCAGTTTGGCCGGATGATGTTTTACACTCACGCGTAAATGAATCTGGTAGAAAAGAAAAGGGTAAGGGCATTTTTCTGTTGTTACATTTGTAAGGAAAAGTAAGTGAACCCTTTGAAATTACCTGTATTTCTATACTGATCACAAATACAATGTGGTCTTAACTATGGACAAACACACTGGCTTAGAGATTCATCAGTCTGTCTGAGACAAAAACTATCTGGGTTGCTCATAGGAACTAATAACAGCTCAGCTTTCCTATTATCAGAGATTGTTTAAATATGAAAGCTGAGCTGTGATTGGTTGTTATGGGAAAAACAGACAGACAATTTGTGTTTCAGTCTGATAGATTAAAGGAGATATGTAATTGGGAAAAACCTATCCCCTATCCAAAGGATAAGGTTTCAGATAGTGAGGGGTCCAACTGCTGGGACCCCCCCCCCCCCCCCCCCGCGATCTCCTGTACAGGGCTCTGTTCGGCTATCTTAGGTACTCCTGTAGAGATATATGGAGGGGGCGTGTAAGCCCTCACTTTGTGCAGGGGATGTGACGCGCCCCTCCCGGGTTGAGCCAGGGCCCCATACAGACGCAGGGGTCAGACCCTCCTCTATCTAAAACGTATTCCCTGTCCTTTGAATAGGAGATCCATTTTTCCGCATGATACTTTTTTCTTAATCTGGGTCAATGTAAGTAATGTAATAACACAAACAGTGGTACAGTTCATGTCGTTTATTGAGCACATTGAATAAACATCACAAAGGATCCAAAATATTAATTTAGAATTCCCTAATAGGTATACAAAACTGGTTTTGTAGCTCCTCTTCTTTATCTACCTTTGCAGTGAAAAAAACAACTGGAGTAATCTATAGGACTCTGGTGGATAGGATTCAGTGGCCAGACAAAACCTATAAAATTATACCATGTATGGAAGCCATGGAACAAGCATGCTGTAAAGCAGGGGTCCCACTCAAGACCCACCAACAGTCCAAGATTTGAACTTTTCCCCATCCTATTCCAATGTAGTAACTGAAATAACCTGGAATGTTGGTGGGTCTTAAGGACTGGGTTGGGGGCCACTGCTCTAGAGCCAGCCATTTGTTGGTTTCCCTAGAACAGGGGTCTGCAACCCGCGGCTCCGGAGCCGCATGCGGCTCTTTTACTCCTTTGCCGCAGCTCCGCGAGTCTGTCCCGGGTCCCGGTCACCCTCATTCTGGGATAATGCAGTGTCTCGGAATGATCTGAGCCCGTGAGCGACCGTCACGGTGTCATCGGTATACTTACCTGCCCTGGTGCCATCGGAGTGGAGTCTCTTCTTCTGGGGCCGCGCGGATCCTCACTGTCATGTGACAATGTAATGTCACATGACAGTGACATCGTCGGCCTGCGCCTCAGTCGAGGAGCGCCGCCGGGAGAGGAAGACGCCACGAGAGGAGCTGGTGAGTATGTGAAGTACATTACTCACTTGACAGCGGGGCGTTAACCCCTCACCCCATGGCAGCGGCAGCTTTATCGCTGCCGCGGGGTGAGAGGTTAACGCTACCGCTGCCCTGGGGTGAGGGGTAACTTAACCCTTCACCCCATGGCAGCGGCATCGCTGCCGCGGGGTGAGAGGTTAACGCTGCCGCTGCCATGGGGTGAGGGGTTAAGTTACCTCTCACCCCATGGCAATGGTAGCATTAACCCCTCACCCCGCGGCAGCATTAACCCCCCTCTCCCCAGTGCATTAACCCCCCTCTCCCCAGCCCACCCCAGGCCTGGGCCCCAAAAAAGCCCACCCCAGGCCTGGGCCCAAAAAAAGCCCACCCCAGGCCTGGGCCCAAAAAAATAATGATTATGATTTATGGTACACTGGGGCCCTGATTATGGCATTTTGGGGCATTGATTATTGGGCATAGCAAATTTTGCTATGGGGCCCTCTGATTTCTAATTACGTCCCTGTTTTGGACCCCTGTAGGCCAGCCATGGATAAAGGCAAGTAAAGAAAATTTTCTGAATTTCATATTGTTAAGTGAAAATCCTTTTTTTCTTCAGATTGACAGCTGACTGCATGATTCTGTACATATTTGTTTTAAATGTCGCAATGGTTTTGCGGCTCCCAGTTTTTTTTTCCCTTCGGAAACGGGTCCAAGTGGCTCTTTTTGTCTTAAAGGTTGCAGGCCCCTGCCCTAGAATTATGAAGCTAGAGATAATGGTTATAAATTACCCCAGGGCAGTAGACCTGATATACAAAGTAGTTCTCTGGTGCCACCTTTTGGAGGTAGCATTCCTTCAAGTCAGTGCTTGGCTCCAAAACACTGACTTGAAGGGAAGCTAGATCCAAAAGGTGGCACTGTCAAAAACTTTTTATATGTTATATATCTTGGAAAAAAATTAACCTTTCTAATATACTTCTATTTCTGTGCTCACTACTGTTCTATCAGACTGTGGCATGAAAAGGGGGAGGGAAGGGGGTTACAGAGCAGCCTGTAGTGATTGCATGAAGAGGCTCAGCACAGCACAGCAGACTCCGGGAGGAAGATAAGTCATGCAGAGTGAGGACATGCCCCTCCAAAGCACTGAATGAAAAATTAAGTGAGCAACAGATAGAAGGTATTTGTGAGACAAATATAGGTCCTAGACACATAAAAAATATATGTACAAGATCAGGACTAGGTACCAAGTAATATATAACTTTTTTTGTGGGATATGACAGGTACACTCTAAAGAATTCCGGGAGGAGCATGCATGGCCTGTAAGTCTCCCCACACAATTTTGGCACTCTCCCCATTGACATAAAGTATCCCTTTTGTTCAAGGGCAGTAGATGAGTTATAAAGATACCTACAGGGGTCTCTCTGGTTGCACCCCTGTGTCCTAAATGGTAATACAATGCTTATTACAGTTCTTGTACTTTGATATACAACTATTTATTTTTACTTTCATTTTCTGGTATTCCATAGATGACTCCTAATGTTATAAATGCTGAGATGGCTCCCAGGATGAGAAGTACGACTCCGGTAATGCAGAAACATCTCCTTCTGAAGCAGCATTCACAATCTGGAATGATAAACAGGTCATTCATTTTTGTTGGCTTCAAAGGGGTACTCCACCCCTAGACATCTTATCCCCTATCCAAAGGACACCCCCTCCCAAAGAGTGACGTCATAAGCGGGCGTGGAGGTGATGTCACAAGGCTCCGGCGCTGTACCCGACGCTCTAAACAAACTCCGGGTCCAGCAGGGAGATAGCGGGGATCCTCAGAAGCGGGACCCCCTGCGATCAGACATCTTATACCCTATACTTTGGATAGAGGATAAGATGTCTAGGGGCAGAGTACACCTTTAATGCAGATTTGATGCGTTCAGTTAATCTAACATTCACTCCACGATCACTTTGATTCTATCCAGGACAAGCTGCTATATATAGGAATATGGTTGTCACCTCTTTCTTGCTGAAATGTCACAGATCTTCTAGAATCCCATTCTGTTGAAACTGAGAATGTGTCATAATCCTGTTGAGAAGAGAAAGAAGAAATGAATGCTGAAGGATACAGTGGTTTAATGCATAGGTCTTCTAGCCTGAGCTTCATTTATAAATTCAGCCAAAGATGACATCTGACTGGGCTTGACCAATTTGCCATTACGTGGTTAGCAAAAGTTAGACTGGTACATGTTGTTGTCTCAAGGCACATGTACATGCAACGTTATATCAAGGCAATAATTATTCCTAGGTCACCATTTTGCATGCAATTTTATTTATAAATAGGACAAAAATAGGGGGTGCTCCCAGTGAAAAGTGCAATGCAGAATCTTGTGCCAGTTTTTGCTTGTAGCTCACAAAATGTGGTTGTGAGTTGCTGGATGGGAGCTGCTGCACTCCGACCGGGTCTGGGCTCTTATGCAAGAGCCAGTGGAGAAACAGGATAGGTAGATGGAGCTACGAAAAAAAAACAGTCTTTGAGGAGGCGCTGCTCATGTGTGTGAAAGGACGGAGAGACTCAGGCCAGCACAGGTTAAACTTGTTTATTTTGCAAAAAGAGTGGACAACACGTTTCGGCACACACAAAGTGCCTTCCTCAGGTCAAAAGAGTACAATGCAAACTTCTCTGTTAGTCTGCAGAGTTACTTGTGACGATCCTGTGTGCAGCGGCGCTGGCGCCGCTGCACACAGGATCGTCACAAGTAACTCTGCATACTAACAGAGAAGTTTGCATTGTACTCATTGGACCTGAGGAAGGCACTTTGTATGTGCTGAAACGCGTTGTCCACTCTTTTTGCAAAATAAACAAGTTTAACCTGTGCTGGCCTGAGTCTCTCCGTCCTTTCACACACATGAGCAGCGCCTCCTCAAAGACTGTTTTTTTTTCGTAGCTCCAGCTACCTATCCTATTTATAGAAAGACAAGTCTTGTAAAGGTCAGCAGACAACACGTCTACTGACACTGCTATTGATAGTGATGATTTTATGTACACACAATGGGGAAGATTTATCAAAACCTGTGTAGAGCAAGAGTGGTTGATTTGCCCCGAGCAACTTTTTCAGAGTCCTTTTTAAAAATGAAAGAAGCAATCTGATTGGTTGCTATGGGCAACTCCACCACTTTTCCTCTACACAGGTTTTGATCAATCTTCCTCAATAGTTTTATCATTGACCTTTGGAAATAAATGCCTTATAACTAATATTGGTATATGTAAATGGGTCTTGAATATACCTCAAGTATCTCTAAGTATAGTTCTTTTCTGTCTGACCACAGTGCTCTCTGCTGACACCTCTGACTGTGTCAGGAACTGTCCAGAGCAGGAGAGGTTTGCTATGGGGATTTGTTCCTGCTCTGGACAGTTCCTGACACAGACAGAAATGGCAGCAGAGAGCACTGTGGTCAGACTGAAAAGAACTATAAAACTTCCACTGTAGTATACAGCAGCTGATGAGTACTGGAAGGATTAATTTACAAATCTGTTTAACTTTTTGGCACCAGTTGATTTAAAAATATTTTTTTCCACCGGAGTACCTCTTTAAGACCTTTTTGAAATGACCACTTAAAATTACATTGAAACATGGTCTTCTACAGGGAGTGGTTTTTCTCCCAGAAAATTACCACTATGCTAAATGTATGGGGGAGTGAAAATCTGTTGCGCAAAAACCTTCTCTAGGGATGGTCTTTTGGAGAGGTTTCTCTGTATTTAAGGGGTTTGGTTGCCTTATATGCCAGAACTCTTGCGCTGGTTAATTTTGGCACAATCTTTTGGGCGTCAATGATAATCTATAACATGTACCTATTATTTTCCGAGACATGCAGATTTTTGTTTCTTTAAAAAGATGTTTGAGCTCCTCTCTTCATTAGCAGATTACAGACAATTTTACAGTAGTCTATAGTTTGCCCCCCCTACAGCAGGCTACCTGGAGCTTCCCTGTTTTATTTCCAAATTTCTCTTATCACTTATAGGAGGGATTCCATTCATGGGTTTCATTGCAACCATATAATTTACAGTATACCCTAAGAGTAAGTCTTTAAAGGGGTACTCCCGTGGGAAAACTTTTTTTTTTAATCAACTGGTGCCAGAAAGTTAAACATATTTGTAAATTACTTCTAATAAAAAATCTTAATCCTTCCAGTACTTATTAGCTGCTGAAAACTACAGAGGAAATGGTTTTCTTTTTGGAACACAGAGCTCTTTGCTGACATCATGACCACAGTAGGAGAAAATCCCCATAGCAAACATATGCTGCTCTGGACAGTTCCTAAAATGGACAGAGATGTCAGCAGAGAGCACTGTGGTCATGATGTCAGCAGAGAGCTCTGTGTTCCAAAAAGAAAACCATTTCCTCTGTAGTATACAGACCCTAAAAAGTACTGGAAGGATTAAGATTCTTTAATAGAAGTAATTTACAAATCTGTTTAACTTTCTGGCACCAGTTGATTAAAAAATAAATAAATAAAGTTTTCCACGGGAGTACCCCTTTAATGCTTAGTTTTCGGGGGACTGAACTCTGGTATCCCCACTTATCAGCACAATGAATATTCCTGAGAATCATCCCCAACCCTAAGGGTGGCTGTGCCTGGTACTATAGCTGTTCCCATTCATGTAATAGGATATTCTGCAAATGTAGCCATATGAAACAAGGTTCCATTTACGGAAGATTTATTCTGCTAAAGAGTAAACAATCCAATTGTTTTGCTATTACATGCTAGTTAGTTATCAGCCAAAAATGCATTTTTTTGCCATCATACCTTGCTGCCCACAAACAGGGCCACATACAAAGGTAGGAGATTATTACAACAGAAAAAATATATATTTCCATGAATGACAACTAATACATTCTCTTCTATTGCCCCCACCACCATGCTAGTTACAACCTACAACCCTAGTAATCTATCCATAGGTGATAAATGTTCATCTCACCTGGTGCTGTGGGTATACCCGATTTGATGCCATCACATTCCTGGGCAATTCCTAGAGTTTCATTACTAATAATTAAAGAAATAAGACTCAGAATTATTATCAGCAGTTGTACTTTTTTATTTTTATTATCCTTACCCAGATCATTTTATTTATTTATTATTATTTTATTTTGCATTTTCAAACTTTACCAAATGTTACAAACTTTGGAGCAAAAACCATTGGACAGTGGAGACAATAAGAAATAGTAAGACCATGTGTGAACAATGTAAAACAAATCTAGTCCATATAGAACACATATGACAGCATGGAATATAGAGTCAGTAATAAACAATGCCTCCGCATTCAACCCTAACATACAGCACACACCATACTCACTCCACTCTCCTGGACAAAGATGATTCTAAGGGCTGGTTGAGCACTCTACCAGGATTCCCAAATGTGATATAAAAACACACAAGTTTTTCTCTAGCCTTAAAATGACTCTGTACAGTTAAATGCACCCAATGAGATAAAGAAATAATCTTAGGGAGTTGTCAATTAAAGTATTTGACCCCAATGAAAAGATCAACAGTACAGTGTAAAAATGCCACACTAAGGGTATGTTCACACGGGCGGATTTATTTGCGGGTTTTCAGCTGCGTATTTGAAAGGAGACGGGCTCTTCTCGGCTGTCCGCAGCAGATTTTCTGCGGCGGAATTTCCGCAGACCCTAATGACTTCATTGGGGCTTGCGGCGGATTTTCCACAGTGTAAGTCCTGCCGCAGAAAATCTGCTGCGGACAGCCGAGAAGAGCCCGTCTCCTTTCAAATACACACCGGGAAACCCGCAAATAAATCCGCCCGTGTGAACGTACCCCTAACCAGTAGATGTTTTCATCGGGCAAGGTCTTGGGAGATAGTTTCATATCAGCTTGTCTAACGAAAAGTAACATCAAGTTTCTTGTAGCGACATAAGATCATGTAGATAGTCGACGTCTGTACAGTAACAGGGGTCCAGGTATGAGTTCTTGCAAGAAAAAGCATTAAAAGTGTGAATAATGATATTAATAATTGCAGATACTCAGTATTGGGCAAACATTTGGCTACTATACTTGGCTAAGGTTAAAGGTAAACTCCAGTGAAAACCACAGTTTCCAGTAACAAATAGTGAATTTTCTGTATACAAGTTCAGGTAGCTGCCTAACAGCAGGCAAATCACCATCAATTCTGCAGAAATGTGCAGTGTGGGAGCTGTTAGAAGGACCACCATCAGCATAGTACAGGTCATACTGCTGTCAGGGACTTAACCCACCTCTAACCCCAGGTCACCGCATATGATGTGGATACATGTAAGGTTATGCACTTGGGCCATAAAAACAAAATGTACAGTTATGTGCTAAATAATAAGACATTAAGTAAAACTTAACTACCGAAAAAAGGACTTGAGGATATTGGTGGACAGTAAGCTCAACGTTAGTGATCAGTGCCAGGCAGCTGCTGCCAAGGCTAACAGAGTCATGGGATGTATCAAGAGGCATAGAGGCTTGTGACAAGAACATAGTTTTGCATCTGTATAAATCATTAGTCAGCCCACGTATGGAGTATTGTGTGCAATTTTGGGTACCTGTATATAAGAAGGACAAAGCTGAACTGGAGAGGGTGAAGAGAGCGCCCAATCTCCGTGCAGCACCCAGCATTCTCAACAGTATGTTTAGAACGCTGGGTTTCCATGGTGGGAGACGTGACATCATGCCACACCCCCTTGTGACATCATGCCCACTCCATTCATGTCTATAGAGGAGGCGTAGCGTGACATCACAAGGGGGCGTGACGTGACATCTCCTGTTGCGGGAAGCCAGCATTTTAAACATACTGTTTAAAATGCTGTGTGCTGCATGGAGATCGCGGGGAGTCCCAGCAGCAGGAAACCCCGTGATCAGACATCTTATCCCCTATCTTTTGTACCCCTTTAATGCCTTCTATTTGTGTATTGTGGCAAAATTAAAAAAAACTAATATGCACCTATCCTCTTTGCCATGACAAACAAAGTTGCTCTCTCTCTCTCTCTTCAAGCCTGCAGCCTATAAGTCAGGTTCCCGGGTTGGAAGGTGGGGGCAATGCTCAATGACATCACAACATCGTCAGTTTGTGCAAGGATCCTATCCTGGTGGCTAAATGAAGGAGAATGGAGCTGACAGCTGCCTGCTTTGGCATCATATTCATTGCTTTGGTAGACAAGATGCAGTTGATGGTGGTGGTTGGGGGTGCTAGAGACACCCCTGAAGGAATCTTAAGGGTATCTAATGGAGTAGACCGCTGGTGCTTCTGTTATCCATCATAGTGTTCAACTGTATGGGCATCCTGATAATGTTGATACAGATAAAAGGGGGCAAGGGGGCAATAAAACTGTGAACCACCGTCTTGTTTACACCCCTGATCATAAATGGGAAGGTTTATTTTCACAGACAGTACTGGTACCATTGTAAGGTCAAATGCAAAAATACTATTTCTGTAAACACACCTCAGTATTGTAAGCGACATATTAATATGCTAACCTGTTTGGCAAGATTTAATCTCTAGATTACCACATAATATTTTTCTAATACCTCAATACAGTCCAAGATAACAATGCACTTGGGGTTCCATTACTGTTTTAAGTGCAACTCAAGTGGAGTGCTTGTATGCTTTAAATGACTATAGAAGATTACTACAAAAAGATTAAAACAAAGGAAACAAAGATCATCATAATTGTTTACCAGTATACGAGGTATGGCGCATCAAGTGTGTTTCATCTCCAATAGTATTACTTAAAGCGCTTGTCCAATGGTTACATATGCAGAGTCTCAAACAGACCCTTCAGAATAGAATTTCAAATTGGAATCACTTTTAAAAATATTTTTTTGTGTCTAGAAAGGGACTATTGTCACCAAATAATCAATTGTCAGAGGTGGTTTCTGAAACATGTGTATGGATTTCTGAAAATCTTTATTTTTTTTTTTTTTTTGAATGGGAGAGAAACCTTTGCAACACATCTGATTCATGTGAATATATCCTAATTGGATGAATATATACTTGTACGATGTAGACGTAGCATAGCACAAAGCATATGTCAAGCTCACCACTATTAGGAGTCCTCACTTGTGGCAGCACGGATCCTTTGTCCTTGATTCTGGACACGTAGACAGCTTTCAAAGAATGCAACTTGGATCCAGCAATTTCAAGTAAAATCATGGACTTAATTTATTCTATCTACAAACATACAGAAATTGCAGGACAGCTGTAACAAGGACACCTTTCTGGCACCTAGGCCACCACATGGCCATGACCAAGGGTGCCTAGGTGCCAGAAACATACCTTTTTTAAACTTAAAATACATACATAATAATCGTATTGGTTGGATTGTGTAACAATAATAAACCATCAAATTAAACTATACAATTATTTCTACCAGGTTTCACAGGTATAATTTTGAGCATTTTGTGCATTATGTTGCAGAGTGGAAATAATGAAAAAAAATAATATATATATCATCGTGCTGTTTTATTTTTTTTTATTTTTTTTTTCGTTCCTCTTTTTGAGCCAAAGCCAGAAGTGCATGCAAAGCCATGAGAAATATAATGGAAGGACTTACAGTGGGGCAAAAAAGTATTTAGTCAGCCAACAATTGTGCAAGTTCTCTCACTTAAAAAGATGTGAGAGGCCTGTAATTTTCATCATAGGTATACCTCAACTGTGAGAGACAGAATGAGAAACAAAAATCCATAAAATCACATTGTCTGATTTTTAAAGAATTTATTTGCAAATTATGGTGGAAAATAAGTATTTGGTCAAGAACAAAAGTTCATCTCAATACTTTGTTATATACCCTTTGTTGGTAATGACAGAGGTCAAATGTTTTCTGTAAGTCTTCACAAGGTTTTCACACACTGTTGCTGGTATTTTGGCCCATTCCTCCATGCAAATCTCCTCTAGAGCAGTGATGTTTTGGGGCTGTCGCTGGGCAACACGGACTTTCAACTTCCTCCAAAGGTTTTCTATGGGGTTGAGATCTGGAGACTGGCTAGGCCACTTCAGGACCTTAAAATGCTTCTTACGAAGCCACTTCTTCATTGCCCGGGCAGTGTGCTTGGGATCATTGTCATGCCGAAAGACCCAGTCACGTTTCATCTTCAATGCCCTTGCTGATGGAAGGAGGTTTTCACTCAAAATCTCACGTTAAATGGCCCCATTAATTTTTTCCTTTACACGGATAATTCGTCCTGGTCCCTTTACTGAAAAACAGCCCCAAAGCATGGTGGTTCCACCCCCATGCTTCACAGTGGGTATGGTGTTCTTTGGATGCAATTCAGCATTCTTTCTCCTCCAAACATGACGAGTTGAGTTTTTACCAAAAAGTTCTACTTTGGTTTTATCTAACATACTTACATAATGAGAAAAAAAATCCATAAAATCACATTGTCTGATTTTTAACCTCTTAAGGACTCAGGGCGTACCTGTACGCCCTGAGCCCGGTCCCGGTGTGAAAAACGGGGTCACGCCGTGACCCTGCATCACATCGGGTCGGTCCCGGCTGCTAACGATAGCCGGGACCCTAGGCTAACAGCGTGTGGCTCCGATCGTTGTGCCGCACACTGTTAACCCTTCAGACGTGGCGATCAAAGTTGACCGCCGCAAAGTAAATGCTTCCCAGCAGCTCAGTCGGGCTGATTGGGACATCGCGATAAAATAAGGATGTTCCGATCAGCTGGGACGCAGGCGGAGGTCTCCTTACCTGACTCCGCGGTGTCCGATCATCGATTGATTGCTCCAAGCCTGAGCTACAGGCTTGAGCAATCAAGCCCCTATCTCACTGATCCCTGTAAAGCTATGGCTTTGCAGGGATCAGCATAGGAGATCAGTGTGTGCACTGCTATAGGTCCCTATGGGAGCTATAGCACTGCAAAAAAAAAGTGAAAAAAAAAGTTAACAAAGGTCATTTAACCCCTTCCCTAATAAAAGTTTGAATCACCCCCCTTTTCCCATAAAAAAAAACTGTGTAAATAAAAATTAAAATTAACATATGTGGTATCGCCGTGTGCATAAATGTCCGAACTATAAAATGATATCATTAATCAAACCGCATGGTCAATGGCGTACGCGCAAAAAAAAGTTCCATAGTCCAAAATAGCGTATTTTTGGTCACTTTTTAAATCATTAAAAAGTGAATAAAAAGCGATCAAAAAGTCCGATCAACACAAAAATGGTACCGATCAAAACTTCAGAACACGGCGCTAAAAATTAGCCCTCATACCGGCCCGTATGCAGAAAAATAAAAAAGTTACAGGGGTCAGAAGATGACAATTTTAAACGTATAAATTTTCCTGCATGTAGTTATGATTTTTTTCAGAAGTGCGACAAAATCAAACCTATATAAGTAGGGTATCATTTTAACCATATGGACCTACAGAATAAAGATAAGGTGTCATTTTGACCAAAAAATGCACTGCATAGAAACGGAAGCCCCCAAAATTTGCAAAATGAAATTTTTTCTTCAATTTTGTCGCACAATGATTTTTTTTCCATTTCGCCGTGGATTTTTTGGTAAAATGACTAATGTCACTGCAAAGTAGAATTGGTGGCGCAAAAAATTAAGCCATCATATGGATTTTTAGGTGCAAAATTGAAAGCATTATGATTTTTAGAAGGTGATGAGGAAAAAATGAAAAGGCAAAAATGGAAAAATGCTGAGTCCTTAAGGGGTTAAAGAATTTATGTGCAAATTATGGTGGAACATAAGTATTTGGTCACCTACAAACAAGCAAGATTTCTGGCTCTCACAAACCTGTAACTTCTTTTTTAAGAGTCTCCTCTGTCCTCCACTCGTTACCTGTATTAATGGAACCTGTTTGAACTTGTAATCAGTATAAAAGACACCAGTCCACAACCTCAAACAGTCACACTCCAAACTCTACTATGGCCAAGACCAAAGAGCTGTTGGAGGACACCAGAAACAAAATTGTAGACCTGCACCAGGCTGGGACGAATGAATCTGCAATAGGCAAGCAGCTTGGTGTGAAGAAATCAAGTGTGGGAGCAATTATTAGAAAATGGAAGACATACAAGACCACTGATAATCTCCCTCGATATGGGGCTCCATGCAAATGATCACAAGAATGTCAACAAAAATCCCAGAACCACATGTGGGGACCTAGTGAATGACTTGCAGAGAGCTGGGACCAAAGTATCAAAGGCTACCATCAGTAACACACTATGCCACCAGGGATTCAAGTCATGCAGTGCCAGACGTGTCTCCCTGCTTAAACCAGTACATGTCCGGGCCCCTCTGAAGTTTGTTAGAGAGTATTTGGATGATCCAGAAGAGGACTGGGAGAATGTCATATGGTCAGATGAAACCAAAGTAGAACTTTTTGATAAAAACTCAACTCGTCGTGTTTGGAGGAGAAAGAATGCTGAGTTGCATCCAAAGAACACCATACCTACTGTGAAGCATGGGGGTGGAAACATCATGCTTTGGGGCTGTTTTTCAGCAAAGGGACCAGGACGAATGATCCATGGAAAGGAAAGAATGAATGGGGTCATGTATCGTGAGATTTTGAGTGAAAACCTCTTTCCATCAGCAAGGGCATTGAAGATGAAACGTGACTGGGTCTTTCAGCATGACAATGATCCCAAACACACTGCCCGGGCAATGAAGGAGTGGCTTCGTAAGAAGCATTTTAAGGTCCGGCAGTGGCCTAGCCAGTCTCCAGATCTCAACCCCATAGAAAACCTTTGGAGGAAGTTGAAAGTCTGTGTTGCCCAGCGACAGCCCCAAAACATCACTGCTCTAGAGGAGATCTGCATGGAGGAATGGGCAAAAATACCAGCAACAGTGTGTGAAAACCTTGTCAAGACTTACAGAAAATGTTTGATCTCTGTCATTACGAACAAAGGGTATATAACAAAGTATTGAGATGAACTTTTGTTCTTGACCTAATACTTATTTTCCACCATAATTTGCAAATAAATTCTTTAAAAATCAGACAATGTGATTTTATGGATTTTTTTTTTTCTCATTATGTCTCTCATAGTTGAAGTATAGCAAGTCAATGAAGAAAAAGATTGTCGACTCACCAAAAGTTGCTAGCAGAGTTCTTCTTTATTAAAATACTCACAGATACATAAGTAAGGAAGGAGGGTAGTGGGGGGACACTGGATGGCAACCAAGCTCCGTTAGGTTGCCATCCAGTGTCCCCCCACTACCCTCCTTCCTTACTTTTGTATCTGTGCTTGGAGCTTGGTTGCCATCCAGTGTCCTCCCACTACCCTCCTTCCTTACTTATGTATCTGTGCTTGGAGCTTGGTTGCCATCCAGATTGGTTGCCATCCAGTGTCCCCCCACTACCCTCCTTCCTTACTTTTGTATCTGTGAGTATTTTAACAAAGAAGAACTCTGCTAGCAACTTTTGGTGAGTCGCCGATCTTTTTCTTCATTGACTTGCTATACATCTACTACCTACTTCTGATCAGATCCCCACCTGCAGCAATAACAAGAGTCCACTTCCACCATTTGATCGACGCTCCATAATAGGGCTTAGTGCAGTGCCGTGTCATCTTGTTTTCCGTACCATAGTTGAGGTATACCTATGATAAAAATTACAGGCCTCTCTCATCTTTTTAAGTGGGAGAACTTGCACAATTGGTGGCTGACTAAATATTTTTTTGCCCCACTGTATACTTCTCTCCTTCTTGATCCATCTTAGGCTCAAAAAACTGCAGTGTCTTTTTCCCCCCAAAAACACATTGTGTGTGACATCAACCTAAGGCTAGGTGTACACCAATGTTGAGCTCCATTGAGTCAGTTCAAATGACAGGAGTTGTCTTTTTTTCCACTCAACTCCTGCATAACAACTGACACCAGACAGAAAACCAACGGACACTATTCAAAGTCATTGGGACCCATCGGGACCTGTTGGTGCAAAATACCTGTTTAGCTACATTTTGCATCCCTGAACGGAGTCTATGATGGAGTTTCCTGAATGGAGCTCAACACTGATGTGCAATTAGCCGAAGGATGATATTTAATAAAAATGTTGAAACATCCACTGAAAATATGAAGACTTCTGACTGAATGTATCTGATCTATAAAAGTAACATTAAACTGCATTTGCGGGCTACACTGCTGGAAATGTTCCTAGAACAGCTTCTATTAAAACTGAGAAATAAATATGACCAGAAGGGGTGATTCACACATACTATTTCGATGGAGTTTTCACAGCAAAACCTAGTATTAACGTGATAGCCTGGGGGAGTTGGGTGTAGGGAGTGTAGCTGTGCGGTTACTAAAGGGTGTCTGGTTAACCCTTTCTATTCATGACGCTAGGGTGAGGGCTCCTCTGTAATGCTTGTCCTACCATCACCCTTCCCAAGAGCGATAGGGAGGTATAGAATAATTGAATGTCCACAACCGGAGAGTTTGCTGAAAACAGTTGGAACGTTTACTGAAGATTTTATGCAAGCTTCAAAACAGGAACAGTCTCTACATATGCAAATTCTCTTGGAGATTGACAAAGGTTGGGACCTTAAGCAATTTTGAGTCTTTAGATTAATATGCGCTGTTCCCTGGATTTAGGGGATTTAGTTGCGGTCCAGTAGTCAAGCTAGCTTTAGCGGAAATTAGTTTAGAACTCACAGTTTAGTTTTGTGCTGAGGCCGGTAGGTTTTCTGGCCTAGCGTGTCTTTGAAAGTTGCGCAGATCCGTCCTGCTAGTCCGGCATCCACGAGAGCAGCAACCCAAGAGAGCGATAATTGGCTACAGCTCCCTTATATGGGCATGGGCTGGACTAGTGCTAATTGGTCCAATACTGCTGTCAATCACCTTTACATAGGATTATGGGTAATATGTGACCCAAGGACCTCCAAAAGTCCTCTAACATACCATAGAGGATTTAACATGGTCACATGACCGAAGGTCCTGCGACGCTAACAAGGTAAGCATACTATACATTACATTAAATATACATTATTATTAAATATGTACATGTATACATTATAAAATTAGAGTAGAAGAGAGACGACTAGGGGCTGTCCCACCTGGGGGACCCTACCTGAGCGTAGTTACTCTGACTTTGGGGACCACCATACAAGGTACGGTATGCAATACGGTACCGGGACAACACATTAATAACAAACAGACAACAAAAGAACAGAAGTAAATTGTGTCCTATATATTTTGACTCCCTTTTTTGACTGCTAGTTGCATCAAATAACTGCATACAAACTGCATGTGTCAAAATAAATCAGCAAGCAACAGATTTCTGCAATGTAACATCAGGTCAATGTGAGCAAGCATAAAAAAAACAATACAAATATACCCTAATAAAATGATGTCATTGATCAGTCACTAATGTAACTTAGGCTGCTTTCACACTATGAAATTCATCCGTTTTAAAGATCCGTTTGATGTTCCGTTATGAAAACCCTGAAAATCGGCCATTCTCCGTTTTAATCCGTTATAGTCCGTTATGAATAACAGACGTTATTTTGTGACGGGAGAATGAACGGAAGAAATAGTGCATGCATTATTTCTCCTGTTACTATCTTCCGTCACAAAATAACGTCTGTTATTCATAACGGACTATAACGGATTAAAACGGATAATGTAAAAATCCCATAGACTATAATGGGATTTTCTAACGGACGTATGGGATTTTGTAACGGATGTTTAATGGCCGATTTTCAGGGTTTTCATAATGGAACATCAAACGGATCTTTAAAATGGATGAATTTTATAGTGTGAAAGCAGCCTAAGAAACTACAGGTGAATGTATATAGATGAATGTGCTGTGAATTGCAAAATGGTTTCTCCAGGTCTGACAATTTCTTTCATAACAATCGTGTTCTGCGCTAAGCATCAATGTCCTGTGTAAATGTTCAGAAGACATTTACCAGCATATGCCTCTAAGAATGACCACAGGATCAATAAAGATCAACAAAAAGAAATTGATTCATAGCTATAACTGGCCAGATATACTAGAGACTATTCCAGCTACTGCCACATGATATCACGTCTCATCTCCATACATACACTGCATGCGTTTTACTTATAGACGGCAGCTTATTTTCCTGCAATATACTTAAAATCACTATGTACTACTTCATAGACTATATACAGTGGAAATTCTCTGAATTTTCAACAGCATAATTAACATGCTATGGGTTTGACATCTGCTCAGATTTTGTGCAGATTTTTTCTGCAGCATTTGGAGATCTTTTCTTTCCTGTAAATGCTGCAGCAAATGCGATAAGTATGACACTAACCTTAAAGGGGTACTCCACTGGGAAAAAAAAATTCAAAATCAACTGGTGCCAGAAAGTTAAACAGATTTGTAAATGACTTCTATTTAAAAAGCTTAATCCTTCCAGTACTTGTGAGCTGCTGTATGCTCCACAGGAAGTTCTTTTCTTTTTGAATTTCCTTTCTGTCTGACCACAGTGCTCTCTGCTGACACCTCTGTCCATATCAGGAACTGTCCAGAGTAGAAGCAAATCCCCATAGCAAACCTATGCTGCTCTGGACAGTTCCTGAAATGGACAGAGAGCACTGTGGTCAGACAGAAAGGAAATTCAAAAAGATAAGAACTTCCTGTGGATCATACAGCAGCTGATAAGTACTGGAAGGATAAAGATTTTTAAATAGAAGTCATTTACAAATCAGTTTAACTTTCTGGCACCAGTTGATTTAAAAAAAAAATGTTTTCCAGTGGAGTACCCCTTTAATGAAACGTATGCATGCATTTTTGATGGTATTACTACATTGTTAATGTTTCTAGCCATTTTTGAAGTTCTGTGGAGAAGCCTATAAAAACACCTGAAAAATTGCCATCACTAGAGCATGCTGCATTTTATTTCCAAAAACACCACTGTTCAAAAAGAACCTTTATAAAACCCCAAATCAAAATGTTGTTTTATATGGTGACATAGAGGGGGAGATTTATCAAAGGATTTAGACTGCTTTTTCTTTCTAAAATTGTCGCACAGGAAGTCGCAGTCTAAATATGTGTGACTTTTTCGCAACTTTTGCTTTAGAGAATCTTTAGAACATGATGCATTCTAGTCTATTTTAAAAGGAAAAATGCATTGGTGCTGAATTTATCAAAAGCGACTTTTCGGCGACAAGTTACATCGGCTGAAAGTACGCTGAAATGTCAGACCATGCTGGAGCAGGTTTAAATACAGTCTTAGGGTACGTTCACACGCGCGGATTTACACCGTATTTTACGCTGCAAATCTGATGAAGGCCCGCTCTATGCTGGCTTTATATGTGCCTGCTGGTAGCGGCAATACGCCGCTACCAGCAGGCACACTGTGATGTGCAAGTCGCAGTATACTCTCATATCGCGGGAACTCTCTGCCTAGCTCAGAGCAGGGAGAGCGGCCGCGATGTGCGAGTAAGCCGCGCACATCGCTGCAGTGTGTCTGCTCATAGCGGTGTATTGCCGATACCAGCAGGAACATATAAAGAAAGCATAGAGCAGGGCCTTCACTAGCGGATCCGCAGCTAAATACGCTGCGAAAATCCACGCGTGTGAACGTACCCTAAAGCATAGATCCTGAAGTCAGTGCACAGAATCTATCAAGAGCCGTGCGACTTTTAATAAATTAAGCGCACAATATACCGGCCTAACCCTCTGTAATTTGGTCTATATTGATGCGAAACAATCTCCCCCACAGTATATAAGCTTTCACATACCATCTGGCAGCAGCTAAACTCTGTTCAGTACATGAAACCAACCTTAAGGCCAGGTTCACACTATGGAATTTCTGACTGGTATTCCGCTCAGGAATACTGGTAGGAAATTCTGCTGCATGAAACTTAAAGGGGTTATCCAGGAAAAAAACTTTTATATATATATATATATCAACTGGCTCCAGAAAGTTAAACAGATTTGTAATTTACTTCTATTAAAAAATCTTAATCCTTTCAGTACTTATGAGCTTCTGAAGTTAAGGTTGTTCTTTTCTGTCTAAGTGCTCTCTGATGACACGTGTCTCGGGAACAGCCCAGTTTAGAAGCAGATCCCCATAGCAAATCTCTTCTAAACTGGGCGGTTCCCGAGACACGTGTCATCAGAGAGCACTTAGACAGAAAAGAACAACCTTAACTTCAGAAGCTCATAAGTACTGAAAGGATTAAGATTTTTTAATAGAAGTAATTTACAAATCTGTTTAACTTTCCGGAGCCAGATGATATATGAAAACAATTTTTTTCCTGGATAACCCCTTTAACATCAAAGTGTATGGTTTTTTTTTGTGAACCCATTTACACTGAGGAATTTTCTAGTCAGAATTTCCGACAGAAAATTCCTATCAAAAAATTCCACCAGAACATTAAACCTACTCAATATTCTGGCAGAATTCGCTCTACAGTCTATGGGGACGGCAATGTCTGCGTCCAAAGCTTCTTAAAGGGTACTCCTGTGGAAAACTTTTTTTTTTAAATCAACTGGTGCCAGAAAGTTAAACTGATTTGTAAATGACTTTTTAAATTACTATTAAAAGATCTTAATCCTTCCAGTACTTTTTAGGAGCTATATACTACAGAGGAAATGCTTTACTTTTTAGATTTCTCTAATGTCATGACCACAGTGCTCTCTGCTGATCTCTGCTGTCCATTTTAGGAACTGTCCAGAGCAGCATATGTTTGCTATGGGGATTTTCTCCTGTTCTGGACAGTTCTTAAAATGGAAAGAGATGTCAGCAGAGAGCACTGTGGTCATGACATCAGAGAAATCTAAAAAGTCAAGCATTTCCTCTGTAGTATATAGCCCCTAAAAAGTACTGGAAAGATTAAGAGTTTTTAATAGAAGTGATTTACAAATCTGTTTAACTTTCTGGCACCAGTTGATATAAAAAAAAAAAAGTTTTCCACGGGAGTACCCCTTTAACCTCTTAAGGACCCAGGACGTACGGGGACGTCCCCGCACCCTGGGCCTTAAGGACCCAGGACGTCCCCGTACGTCCTGGCGTTTTCCGGTCTCTGCCGCTCGCCGGGCAGAGATCGGAACTGGATGCCTGCTGAAATCCTTCAGCAGGCATCCAGGGCAAACGCCGAGGGGGGCCATGTAGGCCCCCCATGTCGGCGATCGCCGCAAATCGCATGGGAAATCGCCCTTGCGATCTGCGGCGATACCGGGCTGATCGGGTCTCTGGGACCCGACCGCCCGGTAATTTCGCATGATCCCGGCTGTCACAGACAGCCAGGACCATGCTGAAGTATCGGAGCGAGGTGGCAAGCCTGCCACCTCCTCCGATCCCCTGCGATCTGTCGGTTAGTGAACCGACCAATCGCAGGAGGGGGGGCGGTTACTTCCTCCCGTCCTGGCCGGCCCCTGAAAGTCGGGACAGGACGGGAGGAAGACCGGAGGACGCGGCGGGGGACGGGGGAGTGCTGGGGCCCGGCCCCGGTACTTACCTCGTCCCTGAAGACCCGGATCCCGGCGGTGAAGATGGCGGCGGCGGTGACAGGTGAGTAGATCTTCAGCCGCGGTCGGGCCCTTTACAGCAATGCACGTCGCCGTAAAGCGACATGCATTGCTGTAATAGGACCCTGTAAACTACAACTCCCAGCATGCCCAGATGCTGGGAGTTGCAGTTTTGCAACATCTGGAGGTCCACAGTTTTTGGACCACTGTGCCCTTCCAGATGTTGCAAAACTACACATCCTCAGCATGCCCTTACTGTCCAGGCATGCTGGGAGTTGTAGTTCTGTAACATCTGGCCCTTCAGATGTTGCAGAACTACAACTCCCAGCATGCCTGGACAGTTTTGGCATACTGGGAGTTGTAGTTTTGCAACATCTGGAAGGGCACAGATTGGGAACCACTGTATTAGTGGTCTGCAAACTAGTCCTCCAGATGTTGCAAAACTACAACTCCAAGCATGCTGGGAGTTGTAGTTCAGCAACATCTGGCTCTAAAGATGTTGCCGAACTACTACTCCCAGCATGCCTGAGAATGTTTGGGAGTTGTGGTTTTGCAACAGCTGGAGGCACACTGGTTGGGAAACATTGTTTCCTAACTCAGTGTTTCCCAACCCGTGTGCCTCCAGCTGTTGCAAAACCACAACTCCCAAACATTCTCAGGCATGCTGGGAGTAGTAGTTTTGCAACAGCTGGAGGTCCCCCCCCCCCCTGTGAATGTACAGGGTACACTCACATGGGCAGGGGACTTACAGTGAGTATCGGGCTGCAAGTTTGCAATGCAGCAAATTTTGCGCGGCAGCTCAAACTCGCTGTAATCCCCCCGCCCGTGTGACTGTACCCTAAAAACACTACACTACACTAACACAAAATAAAATAAAAAGTAAAAAACACTACATATACACATACCCCTACACAGCCCCCCTCCCTCCCCAATAAAAATGAAAAACGTCTGGTACGCCACTCTTTCCAAAATGGAGCCTCCAGCTGTTGCAAAACAACAACTCCCAGTATTGCCGGACAGCCGTTGACTGTCCAGGCATGCTGGGAGTTTTGCAACAGCTGGAGGCACCCTGTTTGGGAATCACTGGCGTAGAATACCCCTATGTCCACCCCTATGCAAATCCCTAATTCAGGCCTCAAATGCGCATGGCGCTCTTACTTTGGAGCCCTGTCGTATTTCAAGGCAACAGTTTAGGGTCACATATGGGGTATCACCGTACTCGCGAGAAATTGCCTAACAAATCTTGGGGGGCTTTTTCTCCTTTCACCCCTTATGAAAAGGTGAAGTTGGGGTCTACACCAGTATGTTAGTGTAAAAAAAATAAACTTTTTACACTAACATGCTGGTGTTGCCCTATACTTTTCATTTTGACAAGAGGTAAAGGGGAAAAAAGCCCCCCAAAATTTGTAACGCAATTTCTCCCGAGTACGGAGATACCCCATATGTGGGCGCAAAGTGCTCTAGGGGCGCACAACAAGGCCCAGAAGGGAGAGTGTGCCATGTACATTTGAGGTGATTTGCACAGGGGTGGCTGATTGTTACAGCGGTTTTGACAAACGCAAAAAAAAAAAAAACCACATGTGACCCCATTTCGGAAACTACACCCCTCACAGAATGTAATGAGGGGTGCAGTGAGAATTTACACCCCACTGGTGTCTGACAGATCTTTGGAAGAGTGGGCTGTGCAAATTAAAAATGTTGTACAGCCCACTGTTCCAAAGATATGACAGACACCAGTGGGGGGTAAATGCTCACTTTACGCCTTCTTACGTTCCTCAAGGGGTCTAGTTTCCAAAATGGTATGCCATGTGGGGGTTATTTTGCTGTTCTGGCACCATTGGGGCTTCCTAAATGCGACATGCCCCCCGAGCAAAATTTGCTCTCAAAAAGCCAAATATGACTCCTTCTCTTCTGAGCATTGTAGTTCGCCCGTAGTGCACTTCAGGTCAACTTTTGGGGTACCTCCATACTCAGAAGAGATGTGGTTACAAATTTTGGGGGGTATTTTCTGCTATTAACCCTTGCAAAAATGTGAAATTTGGGGGGGAAACACACCTTTTAGTGATTTTTTAAATTTTTTTTTTTACGTATGCAAAAGTTGTGAAACCCCTGTGGGGTATTAAGGCTCACTTTATTTCTTGTTACGTTCCCCGAGGGGTCTAGTTTCCAAAATGGTATGCCATGTGTTTTTTTTTTGCTGTCCTGGCACCATAGGGGCTTCCTAAATGCGACATGCCCCCGAGCAAAATTTGCTCTCAAAAAGCCAAATATGACTCCTTCTCTTCTGAGCATTGTAGTTCACCCATAGTACACCTCAGGTCAACTTATGGGGTACCTCCATACTCAGAAGAGATGGGGTTACAATGTTTGGGGGGTATTTTCTGCTATTAACCCTTGCAAAAATGTGAAATTTGGGGGGAAACACACATTTTAG
This sequence comes from Hyla sarda, assembly GCF_029499605.1. Classification (NCBI taxonomy): domain Eukaryota; kingdom Metazoa; phylum Chordata; class Amphibia; order Anura; family Hylidae; genus Hyla; species Hyla sarda. The sequence goes on from NW_026608335.1 coordinate 64,571, forward strand.
TGAAATTTTATTTTTATTTTTTTACATATGCAAAAGTCGTGAAACACCTGTGGGGTATTAAGGCTCACTTTATTCCTTGTTACGTACCTCAAGGGGTCTAGTTTCCAAAATGGTATGCCATGTGGGGGATTTTTGCTGTTCTGGCACCATAGGGGCTTCCTAAATGCAACATGCCCCCCAAAAACCATTTAAAAAAAACGTACTCTCCAAAATCCCCTTGTCGCTCCTTCGCTTCTGAGCCCTCTACTGCGCCCGCCGAACACTTTACATAGACATATGAGGTATGTGCTTACTCGAGAGAAATTGGGCTACAAATATAAGTATACATTTTCTCCTTTTTCCCCTTGTAAAAATTCAAAAATTGGGTCTACAAGAACATGCGAGTGGAAAAAAATGGAGATTGTGAATTTTCTCCTTCACTTTGCTGTTATTCCTGTGAAACACCTAAAGGGTTAAAACGCGGACTGAATGTCATTTTCAATACTTTGGGGGGTGCAGTTTTTATAATGGGGTCATTTGTGGGGTATTTCTAAAATGAAGACCCTTCAAATCCACTTCAAACCTGAACTGGTCCATGAAAAATTGTGAGTTTGGAAATTTTGTGAAAAATTGGAAAATTGCTGCTGAACTTTGAAGCCCTCTGGTGTCTTCCAAAAGTAAAAACACGCCAATTTTATGATGCAAATATAAAGTAGACATATTGTATATGTGAATAAAAAAAAAATTATTCGGAATATCCATTTTTCTTACAAGCAGAGAGCTTCAAAGTTAGAAAAATGCAAAATTTTCAAATTTTTCATAAAATTTGGGGATTTTTCACCAAGAAAGGATGCAAGTTACCAAAAAATTTTACCACTAAGTTAAAGTAGAATATGTCACGAAAAAACAATCTCGGAATCAGAATGATAACTAAAAGCATCCCAGAGTTATTAATGTTTAAAGTGACAGTGGTCAGATGTGCAAAAAAAGGCCAGGTCCTGAGGTGTAAAATGGCTGGGTCCTTAAGGGGTTAAGGGTCTATTCACACATACAGTAAGTATTCTGTGCAGATTTTATGTGCAGGATTTCAACCTGTGTTCAGTTTACATTGAAATCTTCAGCAGAAAATCCTGCGCATCAAATCTGTGTGTCAACTCTGTGTGGAATCCCATTGCCTGCACCAGAATTTCAAAGCGGAATTTCAAAGCAGAATTCCACTTGGAAATTCCGTAGTGTAAGCCCAGCCTTATAAGAACAGATTCACACACTGCAGTTCTTAATGCATGTCTTAGTCTAAACAAAGAAGAAACCATGTGAGACATAGAGAAAAACCTTTTCACATCTGCTTCAGGATCCATAATGTACGTAAAAGTCACATTTCTTTTGCCCATATGGTTAAGTTCCCATTTTGTTAAAAGCCTCCATATCAGATTCTGACGAAAGTATCAGGCAAAATATCGAAGCATGATGTAATATTTTGACCGACAAAATGCTGGACACCATGATGGAAGCCTAAAATACCATAATAAAGTCAATGGGGTCCATCGGGTCCAGTTGGTGTCCAGCATGCAGTAGATCCAGCAGGGACCATATTTTATTGTCCTGATTCTATGACAGAGCAGAACAATTTAACTACTAACAGTGATGTGAACCTAGCATAATGGGTCTGTCAGGGGTCCCTATTTTATAGAGTAACATCCCTGTGAGAAGGTCTACTATGGCGGCGGTCTTTTCAAAGAAAATAGTTACAATGCAAATTGTATTGTGGACTGGATAAGGCAGTGTTTTCCAACCAGGGTGCCTCCAGCTGTTGCAGAACTTCAACTCCCAGCATGCCCGGACAGCCAACGGCTGTCCGGGCATGCTGGGAGTTGTAGTTCCGCAACAGCTGGAGGCACCCTGGTTGGGAAACACTGGGATAAGGGGATGGTCTTCTCAAAGCAGTTCAGACTGCTATGAAGCAATGGAAACTTGACTGCAGAAAAATAACCCAATTGTGACAACTAATTAAGAATTAAAGTATTTAGTGTACCTGAAACCTACAGGTATTAACAATGTAACCATTAAAATGAGATTACCATTCGTAACTACCTGTTACACAAGACATGAGGTCTGCAGTCCATTCAGTACATGAAGATATTTACTGTACTCACCTCTATTATATGCGGTATATGTGGAGAGCTGGCATGGCTCGGTGATATTGGAGCTAGCTGAACCTGAACGCTGTCTTTTATCAAGTGCTCCTTGCACAATGCTCCTGAGCTCCTCCCGGATTCTCTCCTTCCTTACTTCTCTTCTTAAGAAAGTGAACACATTGAGACCTATGTTTAGTGGCTGCCCCAGCAACCACACTGTGTGTTCACTTCTAGTAATTGCTGCATATTCTCGTGCCATCTTCACATTGTAAGTCATTCCGATGGCAGCCATTTATTCAAACATTGGTTTCCACTGAAAACAATATTTCAGTTATAGAGTATAGTATGAGGTCTCCATGTACTGAATCTGTATACTCTGTAAACGTCTCATAATCTAGAAATACTTAGCACTAGGTTTAAAGGGGTACTTCGCCCCTAGACATCTTACCCCCAATCTAAAGGTTAGGGGATAAGATGTCTGATCATGGCGGTCCCGCCACTGGGGACCCCTGAGATCTTGGCTGCGGCACTCCAGACATTCAGTGCATGGAGCGAACTTCGCTTTGTGCCGGATGACTGGCGATGCCGGGCGGATCCTCCTGACGTCATGGTCACGCCCCGCTCATGATGTCACGGCCATACCCCCTCAATGCAAGTCTATGGGAGGGGGGAGTGACAGCCGTCATGCCCCTTCCTATAAACTTGCATTGAGGGGGCATGGCAGTGACGTAACGAGTAGTGTTGAGCGGCATAGGCCCTATTCGAATTCGCAATATTTTGCGAATATATGGGCGAATTCGCTAAATTTGCATATTCGTAATATTCACGATTTTGCATATGTGAAAATTTGCATATGGGAACATTAGCATATTAAAATTTGCCCGGCGGTCTCGCACAGTAGTATTAGAGCCTTCTTTAAACCATACAAGCTGGAAGCAGAGAGGGATGATCACTGGGATGTGTATTGTGAAAAAAAAAACGTAATTGCGAATATATAGTGCTATTCGCGAGCAACACTAGTCACGAGCCTCCGGCGCTGCACCCGACGCTCTAAAAGAACAGCGAATGCAGCAGGGAGATCGTGGGGGTCTCCAGCGGCAGGACCCCCGTGATCAGACATCTGATCTCCTATCCTTTGGATAGGGGGTAAGATGTCTAGGAGCGGAGTACCCCTTTAAGGGCTATTCCATGTTGCAGTAAAGGAAATCATTGGTGTCATAACATAGTAGATCTATCACCACAAATACACTGTAAAATTGCAACTTTCCTAGGTCGCAAGTTGTAAAAGTAGTTTTCTAGGTAAGGCTAAGTTGACATTGCTGTTGTGCTCCGTCCCATTCTGCTCCAAAAACGGGTCAGAGCACAACGGACTCCACCGGGTCACCACCAAGCCACGACAGACCCCATTGACTTGAATGGGGTCCGTTGGGGATCCGGTACATTACCGGAGACAAAAAAAAATTGTGAATGCAATATTTTTTTTCTCCACTAAACTCCTGTTATTCTGACAGGCTTGCTGATGTAGCGGAGCTCAACGACAATGAGAGCGAGCCCTAAGACAAATCATTCTGGGGCCCCATCTTTTAAACTGAGTAGACAGAGAATACAAAGTATGTAACTTGTTCCAATGCACCAAATTCTTCCATGCATTACACAGACACATAGACAAGGGAAATATGTTCATGTAGCATCAATGAACCTACCTGTCCTGGCTCTAGCATCACCTCTGGTGCTCTCTCTGGCAGTCGACATTGTTCCATTTTATCCCAATGATGGACCTGCATGTTGCAGGTTATGCAGTGTAGTCAATAAGCAGGGGTGAGCACCAGGCCAAACAGAAACGGTGCTGGGCTAATACCTCCCAACGCCATCATAGTTAAACTTCCTTGGCCCGTCATTGTGGAAAATCCCTTCAACTAGTGTTGCTGATTCCAGTTTATTTCTTCTGTGACCTTACCTGACCTCTGCCTGTAACCTGACCTTGCTTCTTAAACATTGTAAAAAAAACAAGAAAATAGTCAGAAGGGGACAACCCCTTTAAAGTGTCCATTATACTGAGGTCCTAGGGTGATGCTATGGGACTATCCCCACAAGCAGTCTAACTTCCTTCTTCCTCTTCTCAAACTCTCTCTCTTTCTTGCTTGTAGGAGGGGCCAGGAAAAGATAGTCCCCAGGTTAGGGTTCTTTGCAGGAGCTGACTCAACCCCAAGAAGTTGGGAAGAACTTTTCCTGGGAAGAGACGCTTGGCACCTCATCCCTACTTGGCACTCTTCACTAGACTCTTATTATTTCTCAGCCAAGTGTCAACAAGGCAGAGTTGATCTGCTCAAGTCCCACAGCCTGGCACACCTCCTCATCCATTAGTCAAGAAGGGGATGGGAGGTGACACTTACATTTTATAAGGCAATTTTTTAAGTTCTTCAATTACATCAGCTCCAAGAAAAACAGTTTACTTTTCTACCTTAACAGTTACCCAACTGTGTTTCCAGCTCTTAGCAGCAAATATAGCTGACAGATTTCCTTTAAACAAAAGGAACATTCAAGTAAAGCGGTATCTGGCAGCAGCTTCTTCCATTGTCTCTAATAAAAAAAAAACATAAGCAAACTTAGCCAATTGGGCATGTTTATTTGAAAATCTGGAGAAATAGCTGGACGACAGCTAAATCTTAAAGAGGTACTCCACTGCCCCAGCATTCACAGCCACATCTTACGTGTAGGCTTAAATACATTTATTCGGAACATGGTTTTCAAACACTCAGTTTAATACTCTATAGAGAAAAAAAAGTAGCTACTTCTATTTATAATATTCATAAACTCCTAATTACCCCATTTTTAGGAGACTCCCTTAAAAAAATCCTGGGAGATTTTTTCCTGGGAAGAGTCCTTTTCTTGAAAAATAATAATAACTCTTTCCCTAATCCTGAACAACCCTTGAGCAGAGTTAAAGGGAACGTGTCATAAGAAAATGCTCTGGCTGCTCTTATTCAGTCCCTGCCCACCGGCTTACCTTTATGAAGTGACATAAGTAAGAAGCTACATCACGGGTGAGTACTGTCTTTTTATGACTTTCTTTTTTTAAGGTCTTGGCTTGGTTTTCCACAACTACACAATCTGCATCAAAACAAGCGTGGATTCTGGGTTGGATTTACTTCCGCAGCAAATCAGATTTACTGGAACAATCCCTTATTGAGGTTCCATCTTCTTAATATCTTAAAGGGGTACTCCACTGTCCCAGGGTTCACAGCCGCCACACCCATTCCCCTAGACTTGCATTGAGGGAGCGTGGCGTGATGTTACGACATCACAACCCACGCAGCCCACACCCAGCATTCGGAACAAAATGTTCCAAATGTTGGGGCAGCGGAGTACCCCTTTAACACTTCCAAAAAATAAATATATCACCCTCAGAGTAAGCAGCCAAGATATCTGACATGGCTAAAAAGTTGCAGGATGTAACAACAATAAGGGTAAGTTCACACAAGCATTTTACGCTGCGGATCTGCCGCTAAAGGTGGCTTTACATATGCCTGCTCGGATCGACAATACACCGCTACGAGCAGAGACACTGCGATGTGCGAGTCGCAGCGCGCATGCGCGGCGACTTGCACATTGCTTCAGTGTGTCTCCACGTAGCGGTGTAATGCGCAGGCACATGTAAAGCCACCTTTAGCGGCAGATCCGCAGCGTAAAATGCTTGTGTTTAACGACGGATGCACAGTGTAAAATACACTGTGGGTCCGCTCATGTGAATGTCTTCTAAGCTGGCAACATCCCAGACCTGTAGTTCCCAAACTTTTTTGGTTCGGGGCACCCCTCGCAAAAAAAAGTTTTTGCGGGGCACCCCTACCAATTAATATTCAACGCACAACAAAAAATGGCTCAAAAGAAGCAATATACAACACCTATTTATCTGTTAGCTATGTAGAGTACAGTGCTGCTATATGCAGGACTCACAGGTGATGTCTTTTCTGATCTAAGTCGTTTACTTTTCTTTTTCTTCTCCATATGGCCCGGACCGTCATGATGGTTTCCTCCAGCCACAACTCTTTACCGCAGGACCTGCGAAAAAATAAATAAAAATATTAGGCTCCGTACTTTTCCAGCATCATCCTATCTTTTTCCCCACAAATACCTTGTCTCACACACAGTGCCTCCAGCAGCCTCACATACATGCACACAGTGCCTCCAGCAGCCTCACACACACAAATACATCCAGTCTCACACACACACATACAGTCTCCAGCAGCCTCACACACTCACACAGTGCCTCCAGCAGCCTCACACACGCACACAGTGCCTCCAGCAGCCTCACACAGTGCCTATAGCAGCCTTACACCAACAAATATCTCCAGTCACACACACACACACAAATACCTCAGTCACACACACAGAGTGCCTCCAGCAGCCTCACACACAGGCACACAGTGCCTCCAGCAGCCTCACACACACAAATACATCCAGTCTCACACACACACACACAGTCTACAGCAGCCTCACACACGCACACAGTGCCTCCAGCAGCCTCACACACGCACACAGTGCCTCCAGCAGCCTCACACAGTGCCTCTAGCAGCCTCACACAAACAAATACCTCCAGTCACACACACACGCACACACACACAAATGCCTCAGTCACACACACAAAGTGCCTCCAGCAGCCTCACACACAGGCACACAGTGCCTCCAGCAACCACACTCATGCACACAGTGCCCCCTGCAGCCTCAAACACATGCACACAATGCCCCCTGCAGCCTCACACAATGCCCCCAAGAGCCTCACACAATGCCCACTGCAGCCTCACACAATGCCCTCAGCAGCCTCACACAATGCCCCAGTAGCCTCACACACACAATCCCTCCAGCAGTCTTACACACGCAATGCCTCCAGCAGCCTCACATACACAATGCCTCCAGCAACCTCACACACACACACAATGCCTCCAGCAACCTCACACACACAATTCCTCCAGCAACCTCACTAACACAATGCCTCCAGCAACCTCACTCACACAATGCCTCCAGCAACTTCACTCACACAATGCCTCCAGCAACCTCACACACACAATGCCTCCAGCAACCTCACACACACAATGCCTCCAGCAACCTCACACACACAATGCCTCCAGCAACCTCACTCACACAATGCCTCCAGCAACTTCACTCACACAATGCCTCCAGTAACCTCACACACACAATGCCTCCAGCAACCTCACACACACAATGCCTCCAGCAACCTCACACACACAATGCCTCCAGCAACCTCACACACACAATGCCTCCAGCAACCTCACACACACAATGCCTCCAGCAACCTCACTCACACAATGCCTCCCACACACACACACACAATGCGCCTCCCGCAGCCTCACACACAATGCTTCCAGCAGCCCCACACACACACAATGCCTCCAGAAGCCCCACACACACAATGCCTCCAGCAGTCTCACACACAATACCTCCAGCCTTCCCCCAAATGCCTCAACCTCTCTCCCGCACACACACAATGTCTCCAGCATCCCCCAAATGACCCCTGCCACCCACCCTTGCCACTGCTTCCATTCACCCCAGCTACTTATTCCATTTACCCCGCAGCCAACAAAGTACCCACTCCTGCTTTCATTTACCCCCAATGCTTCCATTCACCCCCAGCCACTCTGCCACTGCTTCCATTTACCCCCACTGCTTCCATTCACCCCACCCTGCCCCTGCTTCCATTCACCTCTCCTGCCCCTATTCACCCCTGCTTCCATTCACCCACCCCATCCCCCAACCCTGCTTCTATTCACTCGCTCCATCCTCCACCATTGCTCTCATTCACCTCCATCCGACCTGCCACTGCTTCCATTCACCCCCCCAGCCACCCACCCTGTCAATGCTTCCATTCACCCCCCAGCCACCCACCCTTACCACTTCTTCCGTTCTCCCCCCAGCCACCCACCCTGCCAATGCTTCCATTCACCCCCGGGCCACCCATCCTTACCACTGCTTCCGTTCTCCCCCAGCCACCCACCTCTGCCACTGATTCCATTCACCCCGCAGCCACCCATCCACCCCCTGACACTGATTCCATTCACCCTGAAGCCACCCAACCACCTCCCCTGCTTCCATCCCCCCCTGCTCCTGCTTCCATTCACCCCCCCCACTCCTGCTTCCATTAACACCTCCCTGCTTCTGCTTCCATTCACCCCCTCCTGCTTCCATTCACCCCCTCCTGTTCCTGCTTCCATTCACCCCCCTCCTGTTCCTGCTTCCATTCACCCCCCCGTGCTCCTGCTTCCATTCACCCCCCGATTTTGCTTCCATTCAACCCCCTGATCTTGCTTCCATCCCCCCTGCTCCTGCTTCCATTAACCCCACTCTTGCTTCCATTTACTCCCCATGCTCCTGCTTCCATTCACCCCCCCAATGCTCCTGCTTCCATTCACCCCCCCTGATCTTGCTTCCATTCATCCCCCCCCGATCTTGCTTCCATTCACCCCCCCTGCTCCTGCTTCCATTCACCCCCCCTGCTCCTGTTTCCATTCACCCCCCCTGCTCCTGCTTCCATTCACCCCCCCTGCTCCTGCTTCCATTAACCCCCCCTGATCTTGCTTCCATTCACCCCATGCTCCTGCTTCCATTAACCCCCCCCACTCCTGCTTCCATTTACCCCCCTGCTCCCATTAATCCCCCTGCTCCTGCTCCCATTAAACCCTTCTGCCCCCCATTAACCCCCCTGCTCCTACTTCCATTCACCCCCCTGCTTCTATTCACCCCCCACCACTCCTGCTTCCATTCACCCCCCCCTTTGCTCCTGCTTCCATTCAACCCCCCCTGCTTCTGTTTCCATTCACCCCCCTGCTTCCGTTTCCATTCACCCCCCTGCTTCCATTAACCCCCCCCCCCGCTCACATTAACGCCCCTTGCCTCCTTTTTCTATTCGCCCCCTCCTGCCCCTGCTTCCATTCAGCCCCCCTGCTTCCATTCACCCCCCTTCTTCCAATAACCCCCCTGCTTCCATTAACCTCCCCTGCTCCCAATAACCCCCTGCTTCCATTCACCCCCCTGCTACTATTAACCCCCCCTGCTCCATTAACCTCCCTGCTTCCATTCACCCCCCCTGCTCCGATTGTTCCTATTAACCCCCTCTGCTCCCATTAACCCCCCTTCCATTAACCTCCCCGTGCTTCCATTAAACACCCTGCTCCTTCTTCAATTAACCCCCCTTGCTCCTTCTTCCATTCACCCCCTCCTGCCCTTGCTTCCATTAACCCCCCCCCCCGCTTCCATTAACCCCCCCGAACCTCCCCCGTGCTTCCATTAAACGCCCTGCTCCTTCTTCCATTCATCCCCCTCCTGTTTCTGCCCTTGCCACTGCGTACATCATTTATTTTCTCCCCACCCTGTTCTGTAAGCGTTGCAGCTGCAGTGACGAGGACGCTTCCCCGCCCGGACGCAGGATACTCTCTGGTGGAAATGTTCAGTGCATGATGCTGACGCTTCTGCCAGGAGGGAATTTCAAATATATATATATATATATATATATATATATATATATATATATATATATAAAATAAAAGTTTTGGCCACCGGAGCCCGTGGCACCCTGGTTTGGGAATCACTGACCTAGACTAACCGTCGTAGACCATTTATTGCTACACAAAGGCTGTGTGTAGACTGGCAATATAAGTTAAAAAAGAAATTACCAACATAATTTGTTATATCTGGAACATAGTCAAGCAAAAAACTGTTGCCAACAATGAATAATTTATTTTTAATTAATTCATTGTTAGCAGGATTAAAGGCAAAGCCTTTCAGGAGTATAACAAACTATTCAGTTCACTTGTTATTTTTCTAGTCTTTCATATATATGTTCTAGCACAACTATCACCAAGAATATGCTAGTGAAGCTGCACACAGTGCACTAGGGCTTCACAAGCATATTCTAGGCATATAATTCATTATATACAAATAAGGCTGTATACTTACCAAAAATCAGTTTTATATTTGAGCCGGGACAACAGTCAGAGAGGTGGAGCCCCCTCTCTCT